>NC_021162.2:15116291-15138083 GCF_000331145.2 Cicer arietinum | reverse complement strand
GCCAATCGATTCTTTTAATGCATAAATCAGAAACTGATACTATGATTATATCAGAATCGATTGAGTAATCGATTATAGGTGTTTTGTTCAAACAACGAGATCAAAACAATCGATTGCTCAGTCGACGTATATTCATAGTCATAATCGATTTGGCAATGAGCTGAATTTTTCCTGTAACTCAAACACTTAGTTCAATCGATTTGTAAATCGATTTGGCTGATCACAATGACTCGGATATTTTTATGCAATCGATTTGCCAATCGACTCGACTGGTCACAGTGACTCCAATGTTTTAATCCAATCGATTTGCCAATCGATTTGGCTTGTTACAGTAGCTCAGCTATTTTGGTTGAAATTGATGTGCCAATCGATTATGCAACATGTTTCTGATAAATGATTAACCAGTTCATTCTTTCAATCGATTACCTAATCGATTGCCACAAAACTTGTAGTTTAAGAAACATAATTCAATTGATTGTCCAATCGATTTGGTTGATCACAGAACTCATTCCTGATGAAAAACTTTTTCAGAATCGATTTGCCAATCAATTGATCCAATAATTGGTTGGTTCTGTAATCACAAAATCGATTACTCAATTGATGTCCCAATCGATTGTCCAATGGATTGGATTAAACCCAGAACTCAGGTTTCACTAAAAGCCTTTAAGTAATCGATTTCCCAATCGATTTACTTAGTAAAAACTTTTGTTCTGAGTCAGACAATCAATTGACCTATCAGTTGATTGATTTACTTTCTTATTTTATGATTTCATTTTTACTTTGGCAAATACTTAAATATGAAACCATAGTGATGAGTCTACTAAATAACTACTATAACTACTAATCACACTATACATATTTGCATCTTTCTCAAGCATATCCTCCAATTTTGGTTGATTCCTTGAGTTCCAAGATTTTGTTCCAAGTGTATAGTGTTTGCATGTCTTTCCTGAAATGTTACTCAGTTCAACCTGTTAGATTTATCAAATGATACATGTACATTGTATGTTTGTTAATTATGTCAAAATCATGATCAACAGGACTTATGTCTAACAATCTCCCCCTTTTTGATTAAATGACAAACATATAATTTTAACTTGAGTTTAACATTTCAAAACTTAAAAAAATAGTTATTGTTATTTAAAAATAAACTCCCCCTGAATTTTGGAGTTCATGATTCCTTTAACAATATCAGAGCTTGTTAAAACCAATCAACAGAATTAATATTAGAATACCAAATCAGTTTCAGAGCAGCGACACAAAATTCATCAAATTAGCAGTGCAGTATCAGAGCTAAACAATTCATTAAATTTGCAGTGCAGTATCAGAGCTATATTGTTTCACAAGATTTTATCAATTTTGTAGTGCAGTATCAGATCTTTTTCACACATGTTAGCATACATACAGAGCTATTTAGCAGTTGGTATCAGAGCAACAGTAAAAAGGTATCAGAGCAATTCAGAACTTTATAGAACTTGGTATCAGAGCAACTTTCAGTTCAACACAAGTTATAATGCAGTACTTATCAAAGCAACAATGCATATGATGCAGTACACAAGTTAAATGCAGCTTTGTATCAGAGCAACAATAAAAAAGTAAATGCCAACAATAAACAAGTTAAATGCTGTAAACTCTCCCCCTTTGTCATTTAAGGCAAAAAGATATTAACAGAAGAGAATATGACAAAGTTACAATAGAATATTTCATTACAATACTAGAACATTGCAAATCATCAAAGAAACCAAAATCCTAGTCAAGTAATCTAGGGCTGTTCCTCATTATTATCAGCGGGAGGGGTAGAGACTGCTGTATTAGCCTCAGCAAGTGTCTCCTCTCAATGAGGTTCAGTGCTATCTAAGTTGGTTGGGATTTGATCTTCTGTTGCTTGACGGCCTATATCTGCAATATCTTCAAATGACATCTTAAGGCCTAAGTGTTCTTGTATTGCAGCCACATCCTGAGCAACTGAATTGAGCGATGCTTGGAGAGTCCTTAGAGATGCTGCTACTCTTGCATTATGAGCAGCTTGATTCTCCATGAATTCCAGCAGCTTAGTTAAAACCACAAAATGGGCTTCAACTGGCTCAACTTGTTCCGCATTTGGTTGAACTTGTTCAGCACTTGGCTAAGCTTGAGTCCAAATGCCATTTATTCGTCTCAATTGCATTTGGTTTACAATTGATTCTCCAAAGGTGACGGTAGTTTTGGCAGATTCTTCATTGACAACAGAAACTTTAAAATGTCTCAGAATCTTTGTAATGAGTTGTGGGTAAGGGAGGAGCAGCTTACCATGAGCAGATTCTGACATGTTCATGAGAACAATCCAGGTCCAGCTCATCTTGAGCTCTTTGAATAATCCCCACAGCAGAATAATGTCCAGCCTGTGGACAACAGGCTGATTTCCCGACCTAGGCACTAACATCCTTGTTAGTACGTACATGAGCATCCTATATTGGACCTTCATTTGACCTATAGGAAGTGATAGCTTTTCCACGAATCCCTCAATCATCAGGTCCTGAACAACAGTGTGCCTGTCTACTGATGTTTCCCATGCTTCATCAGCAGAATCTGCCTCTGTTCTTCCATCAACAGATTCACCATAGAATGGCAAACCTGAAAGTTCAGAAAATTCCTCAAAAGACATGGAAATTTTCTTTCCTTTTACTTCAGATTTAAAGCCTGTGGTGGTGAGACTGAAGTTGAAATAGAATGCCTTAATAAGCTTTGGATATATGTCAAGGGAGCAGGAGAGAAAGCCTTCCAAACCATGAAACCTCAAATGATTTTGAAATGAAAAACCATTTGAATCAAAATAAGCAAAATCCATGGTTCGTGCCTCATGGATTTTTCGTTTGAGGAAAGTTGGTGGTAGATCAAAATCTTCAGCTTGTTTACCTTTAGCAAGTAGATCAAAATCTTCAGCTTGTTTACCTTTAGCAAGTAGATCAAAATCTTCAGCTTGTTTACCTTTAGCAAGTAGATCAAAATCTTCAGCTTGTTTACCTTTAGCAAGTAGATCAAAATCTTCAGCTTGTTTACCTTTAGCAAGTAGATCAAAATCTTCAGCTTGTTTACCTTTAGCAAGTAGATCAAAATCTTCAGCTTGTTTACCTTTAAGTATTTAGTGTGAGAGGAGGCTACTATTTTGTAGATTTATGAATTAGTGTAATTCATTATCATTAGTGTAATCTGTATTTTCGAACAAGACGATGGCTAGTGTTTCAAATCTAACGTGGAACCCAAAACACATTTATAAATTTATAACAAGAATTCTATAATGGTCTCCCGGTCCTCGATTTCATTTGGACTTTTCGAGTGACTTTTGCACCCATCGACGATAATGGACGAACATCTGTATTTTCGGACTAGACGATAGCTAGTGTTTAAATCTGGCGCGGAACCCGAAACAAAGTTATAAATTCTGGAGAAGAATGCTATAATGGTCTCACGGTCCTCGATTTCATTTGAACTTTTCGGGCGACTGTTGTACCCCTCGACAAAAATGGACCAACATCTGTATTTTCGGATAAGAGGATGACTAGTGTCTGAAATCTGGCACGGAACCAGAAACGTACTTATAAATTTTAGAGAAGAATGCTATAAGAGTCTCTCAGTCCTCGATTTCATCGGGACTTTTCAGGCGATTATCGTACCACCCTACGAAATTGGACCGAAATAAGGTGGTATTAAAATCCCCGATATCATCTAGACTTTTCTGGCAATTTTCGTACCACCCGACAAAAATGGAACAAAATTCGTATTTTTAGACTAAATGATGGCTAATGTTCAAAATATGACCTGAAACACAATTATAAATTTACGAGAAGAATGCTTTTTAATTATTATATTATTTGAAAACTCTATTTTATTAAATGCTATTAATATATTCGTTATATAGTTTTACTTGACAAGGAAGATAATAATAACATATAAGAAAATAGAGTTGTCCAATAAAGTAATAATAACATATTAATTTTACAACTCAATTTTGTTATATGTTATTATTATTTTCGTTATTTAGTACAACTACAAAATGAAGATAATAATAACGTATAATAAAATAGAGTTGTCAAATATGTATGTAATTATTAATTTATTTGATAATTCTATTTTGTTATATGTTATTATTATCTTCATTATGAAGTTTGACTGCATAACGAAGATAGTAATAACATTTAATAAAATAGGGTTGTCAAATAAATATGTAATTATTACTTTATTTGACAACTCTAATTTATTATATGTTATTATTATCTCTGTTTTATAGGTTTACTTCTTAACAAAGATAATAAAAACATATAATAAAATAGAGTTGTCAAATAAAGTAATAATTACATATTTTTTTGCAACTCATTTTTTTTATAAGTTATTATTATTTTCATTATTTAGTACAACTAAAAAATGAATATAATAATAATATATAATAAAATAGAGTTGTCATATAAATATGTAATTATTACTTTATTTGACAACTCTATTTTATTATATGATACTATTATCTTCGTCATGTAGTTGTACGTTATAATGAATATAATAGAAACATATAATAAAATAGAGTTATCTAATCAAGTAATAATTACATATTTATTTGGCAACTCTATTTTGTTATATATTGTTATTATCTTTGTTTTATAGTTTTTGTTTGTAACGAAGATGATAATAACATATAATAAAATAGAGTTGTCAAATAAATTTGTAATTATTTGTTTATTGGACAACTCAATTTTGTTCTATGTTATTATTATTATCATTTTATAGTTCAATAACATAACTAAGATAATAATAACATAAAATAAAATAGAGTTGTCAAATAAAATAATAATTACATTTTTATTTGACAATTCAATTTTTTTATATGGTTTTATTAATTTCGTTTTGTAATTGTAACAAATAACAAAAAAAAATAATAACATATAACAAAATCGAGTTGTAAATTAAATAGAAAGCGAAGATAATAATATATAACAAAATAATGTTGTTAAATAAATATCTAAGTATTTCATTATTTGACAAATCTGTTTTATTTAATATTATTATTATCTTCGTTTTAAGGTATTATTTCATAAGAAAGATATTAATAACATATAATAAAATAGAGTTGTTAAATAAAATAATAATTACTTATTTATTTTACAACTCAATTTTGTTATACATTATTATTATCTTCAAATTATGAAGTAAAACTATAAAACGAAGATAATAATGACATATAATAAAATATAACAACTCTATTTTATTATATGTTAGTATTGTCTTCATTATGAAGTACAACTATATAACGAAAATAAAAATAATATATAATAAAATAGAGTTGTCAAATAAATTAATTTTGACATATTTATTTGACAACTCAATTTTGTTATATTTTATTATTATCTTTATTATTAAGTATAACTATAAAACGAAGATAATAATAACATATAATAAAATAGAGTTGTCAAATAAATTAATTTTGACATATTTATTTGACAACTCAATTTTGTTATATTTTATTATTATCTTTATTATTAAGTATAACTATAAAACGAAGATAATAATAACATATAATAAAATAGAGTTGTCAAATAAATTAATTTTGACATATTTATTTGACAACTCAATTTTGTTATATTTTATTATTATCTTTATTATTAAGTATAACTATAAAACGAAGATAATAATAACATATAATAAAATAGAGTTGTCAAATAAATTAATTTTGACATATTTATTTGACAACTCAATTTTGTTATATGTTATTATTATCTTTGTTATTAATTACAATTACAAAACGAAGATAATAATAACATTTAATAAAGAAGATTAGAATAACATATAATAAAATATTATTTTCTAATAAATTAATAATTACATCTTTATTTAACAACTATAATTCAGTATATGTTATTATTATGTTCGTTTTGTACTAATATTTTGCAATGATTATAACCCTATATACTATAACCCGAACCTCAAACCCAAAACCTTAAACCTTAAATCCAAACCCTTAAACCCTAAACCCTAAACACTAAATCCGAAATCTTGAACCTTAAACTCTAAACCTTAATCCCTAAACGTGATTTCTTAAACCCTAAACACCCTAACACACTAAACCCTAATAAAATAAATATGTAATTATTACTTTATTTGATAGCTCATTTTTTTTTATATGTTATTATTATCTATTTGTTATAAAGTAAAACTATAAAACGAAGATAATAATAATATAAATTAAATTAGAGTTGTCAAATAAAGTAATAATTACATATTTATTTGACAACTCTATTTTATTATATGTTACGGATTTTAGTCCATTTTTGTCGGGTGGTACGAAAATCGCCCAAAAAGTCCAGATGAAAATCAGGAGCGGGAGAGACTTTTAACATGCTTCTCCTAAATTTATAATTGTGTTTCAGTTTAGATTTCAAACACTAGCCATCGTCATGTAGAGAAATACAAATTTTAGTCCATTTTTGTCAGGGGGTACGGAAATCGCCCGAAAATTCCAGATGAAATCGACGACCAGAAGACCCTTATAGAATTCTTCTCCTACATTTAAGACTTTGGTCCATTTCGGGTTCTGCAGCAGATCTCAAACTCTAGCCATCGTCTAGTCTAAAAATACTGATTTTGGTCCTTTTTTGTCGAGGGGTACGAAAATCGCCCGAAAAGTCCAGATTAAGTCGAAGATCGAGAGTCCCTTATATAATGTTGGTCCATTTTAGTCGGGTGGTACATAATCGTCCAAAAAATCCAAATTAAATCGAGGACCTGGAGACCCTTATACCACTCTTCTCCAATATTTATAATATTGTTTCGGGTTCCGCGCCAGATTTCAAACACTAACCATTGTTTTGTTTGAAGATATGAATATCGGCCCTTTTAGTTGGGTGGTACAAAAATCGCTGGAAAAGTCCAGATGAAATCGAGGACCAAGAGACCTTTATAGCATTCTTCTCCAAAATTTATAACTATTTTTCGGGCTCCGTCCCAGATTTTAAACACTAGCCATCGTCTGGTCCGAAAATACGAATTTCGGTTCATTTTTGTTGGGTGGTACGAAAATTGCCCAAAAAGTCCAAATGAAATCGTGGACCAGGTCACCCTTACTACATTCTTCTTCTAAATTGATAACTTTGTTTCAAGTTACGCGTCAGATTTCAAACACTAGCCATAGTCTTGTTCGAAAATACGAATTTAAGTCCATTTTAGTAAGGTGGTAGGAAAATCGCCCGAAAAGTCTAGATGAAATCGAGGACCGGGAGACCCTTATAGCATTTTTCTCCAAAATTTATAACTGTGCTTCGGGTTCCATGTCAGATTTCCAACACTAGCCATAGTCTTTTTAGAAAATATGGATTTCGATCCATTTTAGTTGGATGGTATAAAAATTCCCGAAAAGTCCAGATGAAATCGAGGATCAGGAGACCCTCATAGCATTCTTCTCCTAAATATATATATAACAGTTATTCGGGTCCCATATCAGATTTCAAAAACTAGCCATCGTCTAGTCCAAAAATACAAATTTGGTTTATTTTTGTCGAGGGGTACGAAACTCGCCCGAAAAGTCCAGATGAAATCGAGGACCGAGAGTCCCTTATAGTATTCTTCTTCTAAATTTATAATTATGTTTCGGTTTCTGCATCAGATTTCAAACAATAGCCATCTTCTTGTTTGAAAATACGGATTTCGGTCCATTTTTGTCGGGTAATACGAAAATCACCGAGAAGTCTAGAGAAAATCGAGGACTGAGAGACCCTTATAGCATTCTTCTCCTAAATATTTAACATGGTTTCGGGTTCCGCATCAAATTTCAAACACTAGCCATCGTTTAGTCCAAAAATAAAGATTTTGGTCCATTTTTGTCGACGGGTACGAAGCTCACCCAAAAAGTCCAGATGAAATCGAGGACCAAGAGTCCCTTATAGCATTCTTCTTCTAAATTTATAAATGTGTTTCGGTTTTTGCATCAATTTCAAACAATAGCTATCATGTTGTTCGAAAAGAAGGATTTTGGTCCATTTTAGTCGGGTGGTACGAAAATCGCCCGAAAAGTCCAGATAAAATCGAGGACCCGGAGAACCTTATAGCATTCTTCTCCAAAATTATTAACTTTGATTCGGGTTCAAACACTAGCCATCGTCTGGTCCGAAAATACAAGTTCCGGTCCATTTTTTGAGGTGGTACGGATGTCGCGCAAAAAGTCCAGATGAAATCGAGGACCAGAAGAGTCATATAGCATTCGTCTCTTAAATTTATAAATGTATATCGGGTTCCGTGTTAGATTTCAAACACTAGCCATAGTCTTGTTGGAAATTACGGATTTCTGTCCATTTTAGTCGGGTGGTACGAAAATCGCCCGAATCATTCAGATGAAATCTAGGACCGGGAGACCTTTATATCATTCTTCTCTAAAATTTATAACTGGGTTTCGGGTTGCGCATTAGATTTCAAACACTAGCCATAGACTTTTTCGAAAATACGGATTTTGGTCCATTTTAGTTGGATCGTATGAAAATCTCCCGAAAAATCAAGATGAAATCGAGGACTGGGAGACCCTTATAACATTCTTCTCCAAAATTTATAACAGTGTTTCGAGTTTCGCGCTAGATTTCAAATACTAGCCAAAGTCTGGTCCGAAAAAATAGATTTGAGGTCATTTTTGTCGAGGGGTACGAACATTGCCCGAAAAGTCTAGATGAAATCGAGGACCAAGAGACACTTATAGCATTCTTCTCCAAAATTTATAACCATGTTTCGGGTTTCGCGCCAGATTTCAAACACTAGCCATCGTCTGGTCCGAAAATACGAATTTTGGTCCATTTTTGTCGGGTGGTACGAAAATTTCCCGAAAAGACCTGATGAAATCAAGGACCAGGAGACCCTTATAGCATTCTTCTTCTAAATTTATAACTGAGTTTCGGGTTCTGCCTCAAATTTCAAACACTAGCAATTGTCTTGTTCGAAAATAAGGATTTTTGTCTGGTGGTACAAAAATCACCGAAGAAGCCTAGATAAAATCGACGACCGCGAGACCCTTATAGCATTCTTCTCCTAAGTTTATAACTGAGTTTCGGGTACCGCATCAAATTTCAAACACTAGCAATCATCTTGTTCGAAAATACGGATTTCGGTCCATTTTTTGTCGGGTGGTACGAAAATCACCTGAAAAGTCCAGATGAAATCGACGACCGGGAGACCCTGATAGCATTCTTCTCCAAAATTTATTACTGGTTTTTAGGTTCCGCGCCAGATTTCAAACACTTGCCATCGTCTGTTCCTAAAATATAGATTTCGGTCCTTTTTTGTCGAGGGGTAAGATTATCGCCTGAAAAGTCTAGATGAAATCGAGGATCGAGAGATCCTTATTGCATTCTTCTCCTAAATTTATAACTGTGTTCCGAGTTCTGTGTCGGATTTCAAACACTAGCCATTGTTTTGTTCACAAATACGAATTTCAGTCCATTTTAATCGGGTTGTACGAAAATCCCCCGAAAATACCAGATGAAATTGAGGACCGGGAGACCCTTATAGCATTCTTCTTCTAAATATATAACAGTGTTTCAGATTCTGGGTCACATTTCAAACACTAGCCATCGTCTGGTCCGAAAATATAGATTTTGGTCCATTTTTGTCAGGGGTACGAAAATCGCCAGAAAAGTCCCGATGAAATCGACAAACGTAAATCGCATCAAATGTCCAGATGAGATCGAGGACCGGGAAACCCTTATAGCATTCTTCTCCTAAATTTATAACAGTTTTTTAGGTTCCACATCAAATTTCAAATTTCAAACACTAGCCATTTTCTGGTCCGAAAATATAGATTTTGGTCAATTTTTGTCGAGGGGTAAGAAACTCGCCTGGAAAGTCCAGATGAAATCGAGGATCGAGAGACCCTTATGGCATCCTTCTTCTAAATTTATAAATGTGTTTTGGGTTTCGCTTCAGATTTCAAACACTAGCCATCGTCTTGTTTGGAAATACGGATTTCGGTCCAATTTAGTCGGATGGCACGAAACTTTCCGGAAATGTCTAGATGAATTCGAGGACCAGAAGACTCTTATAGCATTTTTCCCTAAATTTACAACTGTGTTTCGGGTTCCGCGTCATATTTGAAACACAAGCCATCGTCTTGTTTGAAAATACATATTTGGGTCCATTTTTGTCGAGGGGTACGATACTCTTATAACATTCTTCTAAATTTATAACATTCTTCTTATAACATTCTTCTTCTAAATTTATAATTATGTTTCAGTTTCCACTTCATATTTAAAACACTAGCCATTATCTTGTTCGAAAATACGAATTTTGATCTATTTTAATCGAGTGGTACAAAAATCGCGCGAAATGTCCATATGAAATCGATGACCAGGAGACTCTTATAGCATTCTTCTCCTATGTTTATAACTATTTTTTGGGTTCCACGTTAGATTTCAAACTCTATCCATCTTCTTGTTCAAAAATAGGGATTTCGGTCCTTTTTGTCGGGTGGTACGAATATCGCTCGAGTAGTCTAGATGAAATCGAGGACCAGGAGACCCTTATAAAATTCTTCTCCTAAATATATAACAGTGTTCGGGTTCTGCATCAAATTTCAAACACTAGCCATCGTGTGGTCCGAACCCAAAAAGTCCAGATGAAATCGAGGATCGAGAGACCCTTATAGCATTCTTCTTCTAAATTTATAATTGTGTTCGAGTTCCGCGTCAGATTTCAAACACTAGCCATCATGTGGTCCGAACCCAAAAAGTCCAGATGAAATCGAGGATCGAGAGACCCTTATAGCATTCTTCTTCTAAATTTATAATTGTGTTCGAGTTCCGCGTCAGATTTCAAACACTATTCATCATCTTGTTCCAAAATACGTATATCGGTCCATTTTAGTTGGCGGGCATGTGTAACACCCCAAAAGATTTTATGCGATTTTACGTGTATATACGTGTACTCAATTAATGTAATATTTTTGTGTATGTTTGATTGATATTAAGTATGCACGTAGTTATATTTCATTTATTTATAACTACTTTCTATTTTTAGTTATTTTTTTTATAAATAATATCTTGAGATAGAATTGATATTGTGTTTGATTTCTTTTATTATTATATACTTTTTTATGACATTGTGATTTTATATATATTTATTATGATTTAGTAATTAATATAAAGTGTTGGTGTAATATTTATTTATTTTATAATTTTGACTATTTTCTAATATGATGATATTATTATAATGTGAGTATTTTGAGAAATAATTATAATTGTAGATATTATTTTGAATGTGAGTTTTAATTATTAGTAATATGTTTTTTTTATAATGATTATTTTAATTACTCTAATTTAGCATATATTAATTATGAAATATTAGTAATGTTTTGAAAATTTAATGATGTTTGGAAGAGTATTAAAAAAATGAGATTAAGTAACAATTAATTTTGTTTTAGAAAAATAAAAATAATAATAGCAAAACATATATTAAATAAGGGACAAATGGGCTTGACTCATTTATGTTAACCCTAATTATGTTAATAAAATAAAAATAAGAAAAGTAAGAAAAGAGTTGTAGTAGCCGTAGAACCAAAGAGAAACACAACAACAACTTATAGTTTTACAGTGATGAACTATTTAAAAATGTGTTTTTGATGATTAAAATATGAATAAATATTTAGAAATCTTATAGATTTTAAAAAATATTCGTGATTTATTTTATTTGTATTGTATTTATAAATGTGATTTATCTTGTTTTTATTTAGACTTGAATTATTGAAAAATAATTTAAAGAAAAATTTGGAATTCTCAATTAATTATTTTTGGGTGCTAAATGGTTAGTAATATTTTTTTAATAATAATTTAAGTCTAGAAATTAATTTTTAGAATGATGTGTAACCTTGAGAGTGGTTTTTGCACTATTGATTCAATTTGGTTTGGTAATGTACTATATCTTCTAGTAAATAATTATTTATCTTATTTTCTACTTGGAAAATCTATGTATGCTTCCATTTGTTGTAACTTTTAAGTGATGGTTAACTCAAAAGAAAATTTAATCGTGATCAATTTGGAGCAATTAGACCTCTATGAGAATATATTTCATTTTTTGAATCATCGTTTGAGTTATGAGATGAACATAAAATCTTGGTGCTAATTTTTTGATTAGTTATTTGAATGTGTATATGATTATGTAAATATTAAATTGTTTGTGTTTCAAGTGTTCTAATTGTTGGGAATTGGTGTATAGAGTTAGAGTAGTCAAGAGCATCTAAAAGTGAAATAGTTCTATATTTCTTCAATCAGATTATTGATTATATATTGATACTAGTGTCATTTCCTTGTTGTTGTAACTAGTTGTAAATTACCAATAAATTATTGTCAGTGTGTAATTAAGTGAATTTTTAACTTGAAGTAAGGAGTACGAGTTGTGGCGCCGCCTTCGCACTCCTAAACCACGTTAAAGATACTTTTTATTATCCATGTTTGAATTCGAATAACTCATTATTTTGTTAGAAGTACCTTTTAATTTTATTTTTAAATAGTTAAAAAGAAAACATGTCATTGCTTATATCAATTGAATGAATTTAATTATTAAATATATGTTATTGGGAAACAGTATCTCTATATTAGTTTTTTTGCTTTCTCCTTGATTATATACAAATTATGTTTTTATAGGGTAATTGATTGTAAATCTATTATAATATTATTAAGTTGTTAGATGTTTTTAATATTTTAAAAATTGCTCTCTTTGTCAGATCTAAGTTAAATTTGTTGGATGTTTGGTGATTGGATTTAGACTCTATTTTAAGGAGTAAAACTAGTAATATTTGGTTTGTAGTTGAAATTGACAACGTACTTGAAATGTCTTTCATTTAACCAAACTAAATGAACTACATTATTATTGATAAAATCTATATGTTATGTTTTATATGTAAGTTGCAGTGAGTAACTCTATCGTACTTTATTTCATAATTGAATGATAAATGTGATAGACATTTTATTTGATAATTGAATGATAAATGTTATGTGTGTAATTGATTTATTTTGTCATGTTAGTCTATCATGCAATGTTAGTTGATTTTTTACATGTTGTGCTTAATTGAAGATTGAATGTCTTAAATATAATTATAGACTAAGTTTGAATCTTGAGGCGGTAAGTTGAATATTAGTTCACTCACCGAATATTTCGAGGACGAAATTCTTTAACAAGGGGAGAATTGTAACACCCCAAATTTTATAATAAACTATTTTATTAATTAAATAGGAATTTAGATAATTAATTTGGTGTTAAAATTATTTTATAATATATGTTGATTAGTTTATGATTAATTTTCCTTATAGGCATGATTTCTAAGATGTGCTAGTTTTATAAATATGAGATTACACGAGCGATATAAATAATAAATATTATATTTTACTCTTTGATCTATTTTTTTTTTTGAAAAATAATAGTATTTTAGTGTAATATATAGTTTAAAGAAAAAGATTTTATGCGATTTTACGTGTATATACGTGTACTCAATTAATGTAATATTTTTGTGTGCGTTTCACTGATATTAAGTATGCACGTAGTTATATTTCATTTATTTATAACTACTTTCTATTTTTAGTTATTTTTTTTATAAATAATATCTTGAGATAAAATGGATATTGTGTTTGATTTCTTTTATTTTTATATACTTTTTTATGACATTGTGATTTTATATATATTTATTATGATTTAGTAATTAATATAAAGTGTTGGTGTAATATTTATTTATTTTATAATTTTGACTATTTTCTAATATGATGGTATTATTATAATGTGAGTATTTTGAGAAATAAGTATAATTGTAGATATTATTTTGAATGTGAGAGTTTTAATTATTAGTAATATGTTTTTTTTATATTGATTATTTTAATTACTCTAATTTAGCATATATTAATTATGAAATATTAGTAATGTTTTGAAAATTTAATGATGTTTGGAAGAGTATTAAAAAAATGAGATTAAGTAACAATTAATTTTGTTTTAGAAAAATAAAAATAATAATAGTAAAACATATATTAAATAAGGGACAAATGGGCTTGACCAATTTATGTTAAACCTAATTATGTTAATAAAATAAAAATAAGAAAAGTAAGAAAGGAGCTGCAGTAGCCGTAGAACCAAAGAGAAACACAACAACAATCTATAGTTTGACACTGACGATCGATAATTGTTCATGAAAAGTTTCTCCGTTCTCGTCCAAATTTCAGTATGTCGTTTTATTCATTTAGTTAGTCAAATAAACATACTTCCTCAGATTTTTAACCATCCAAATTTCTCTCTAAAACCCCGACTTCTCCTGCTTGTTAAATTACTTAGTTTGAACCGTTCTCCTTCACCGTAAGTCCGATTTGAGTGAAACCAACGCCAAAACGACCGTGTGAAAAATTGCTATTTTATCCAATGATTTGTTTTCTGATTTATGGTAAGTTTCCTTGACCGAATTTTGAATTTAGTTTTTAGAGTATCTTCTCATAAACTATTTTTAACGTTTACCCATAAACTGTCGAGTTAGAATGATTGATGGACAAAGAGTAATTGAACAAAGGCTGTTTGCTCGTGGAATCGTATTCGTGTGTGAAAGCGTCGAAATAAGGTAAGGGGTGAGAGAGCATTTGAATTCATGAGTATAATATATTGTGAGATGAACAGAAAAACCGTATTTCCCAACGATTCATCCGGGGCTCGCTACGTACGACAGTAGCCCTTAGAGTGATAAATTAATTAATCTAGAAATTAGAAAGTGTGAGATTAAAATGTGAAATAGAAATATTTATAAGGTGTTGATTGATTTAATTTCGTTAAATGTGTGATATTTTATATTATTGTGATATTTGATATTATTGTGATATTTGAAATTATTGTGATATTTGATGTTATTGTGATATTTGATATCATTGTGATATTTGATTTCAAATGAATTTAGTGCATATGTTTGATTAAATGAGTTTATGTGAATGCAGTGTATAATGTAAGTTTATTTGATGATGATGTGTGATTTATAATATAAATATGTGATAAGTTTATGTGATGATAATGATGATGTTTTATTGATGATATTGATTTTATAAAATTGTGATGAGTTTTATGTGATGAGATATGATTAATGATAGTGATATTGTGATGAGAATATTGAATTAACCCCATAGTTGATGAAATAATATTGATTTCGATTTGTGTTTGAGATGAAGGTTTTAATGGAGTATCATATACCAACGAGGGTAGAAAATAAATATTGTGAATTTGTGAAGTGGAGATTATTTTGTCATCATATAGGTAGGGCTTGACAAGCCTAGTGATTCCGGGGAAGTACAACTGAATAAGCCTGATCGTGGCGGTCTGCTGTCGAGCCTTAAGGCAAGATTGTTAGACCTTGGAGGTATTCGGGTGGGGAATTCCTAGGTGACTAGGATGTCGCACTCCAAATGTCGGGAGCTACCACGCAACACACGTTTATCTCGACTGTCGCGTATATGTGTCTCGGGTTGAGTTGAGGGAATCTATGAGGACAGGGCCAATTTGAATTGTCTGTCCACCAGGATGGTGGCATAGTATCAAGCCTCCTAACCAAGTACTTCATAGTTAGAATGGTACCACATTATGAAGTAGAGTCTAAGCTCATGCGTAGCATTGCATTTACTTGTGATTGTTTTGTGGTGATTGATGTGTTTCAAAAGTAATAATAATTACTCTTAGATGATTTGATGCATCTTATAATGAGATGATTATCTTACTTGAGTGAATTTGATGTCATAATATGATACTATTTACTGAAATATTTTGATATATCGTAATGTGATTATGATACAGTCTATTATGATTGTTGTGTGTTCTTCTTACTTATATTATACTATTAACATGATTTTGAAACTCACCTCCTTCGTTGTTTGTGTTTGACTGGCTTGGCCCTACATTTGCGAAATCGCAGTTGTTACAGGTTGATAAGTCTTGAAGTTCAAGTTTGGGAGGAACCCCGCTCTGATAGGTGACATTGGGAATAAGGGTTGTAATTTGTATTTTACTTATTTATTTTGAAACGACTTTTGTATGAAAACCATATAAGTACTAGTAGGTTTTTAAAATTAAATCAAGTAATTATACTTAATTCAAGCTTATTGAGATTGCACTATGGAGTAAAGAAGTTAAAGTGTTCCTTTTGATTTTTGAGAAACGTGATATCCTAAATTAAAAATTAAAATTTTTATTTTCTTGGAAACATATTTTTATTTGAGACTTGAGTTAATTGTTAAGATTTGAGTTAATTTTAATTGTTGACAAGATTATGTTAGTTACTTATTGCTTATTGCTTGCCTACCTAACAATGATTTTTGCACTCTTGTTTTATATGAATAGTTGGAAATAATAATTTTGATTGACCAGTTGTATATTTCACCCTTAATCAATTTAAAATATTAGATTTGATATGTTTTTGTTTAAAGTGTTTATCTAATAACTAATTGATTGAAACATTGATTTCCGTATGAATTATATGTTTAAACATTAAGTATTGACTTTTACTAGGTACAAATTATTATTATTTTGTTGAAACTCAATTTAGAAAAAAAAGATGTTTCGTTCTAAACTTTGAGTTAGATAGGAAATATGTCTCTTATGTTTAAAGTTTTAATTTTGACAAAAAAATTCTTATTTTTAATTTATGTTGGCTTGTGTTAAGAAAAAAATCGATTTTAAATGATGAATGTTAACTTTAAATCACTTGAAAGTGTTGATGGTTGTATCTAGATGAGTTGAGTTTTGATATTGGTTTTGAAAACAATTTTCAATGTTCGTCATGATTTAGACAGTATGAAATTCATATTACTAGCAATAGTAATTATTGAATATTAGAGGTTGTTAGAACTTAGAATTTTTAAAAAATGACATTTTGAAGGAGTTAAAGTTTACTTATTTTTTATGATGAAAATAACTTTTGTTTGAGTTACTCTTGATTACTTTAAAGAAATTAAATTGAGTTGAATTTTTGTTGATTTATAAAATACCAATAATTATATGCTAAGTTGTGGGTAAGGGAGGAGTAGCTTACCATGAGCTGGTTCTGACATGTTCATGAGAACAATCCAGGTCCAGCTCCTCTTGAGCTCTTTGAATAATCCCCACAGCAGAATAATGTCCAACCTCTGGACAACAGCGTGGTTTCCCGACCTAGGCACTAACATCCTTGTTAGTACGTACATGAGCATCCTATATTGGACCTTCATTTGACCTATAGGAAGTGATAGCTTTTCCACGAATCCCTCAATCATCAGGTCCTGAACAACAGTGTGCCTGTCTACTGATGTTTCCCATGCTTCATCAGCAGAATCTGCCTCTGTTCTTCCATCAACAGATTCACCATAGAATGGCAAACCTGAAAGTTCAGAAAATTCCTCAAAAGACATGGAAATTTTCTTTCCTTTTACTTCAGATTTAAAGCCTGTGGTGGTGAGACTGAAGTTGAAATAGAATGCCTTAATAAGCTTTGGATATATGTCAAGGGAGCAGGAGAGAAAGCCTTCCAAACCATGAAACCTCAAATGATTTTGAAATGAAAAACCATTTGAATCAAAATAAGCAAAATCCATGGTTCGTGCCTCATGGATTTTTCGTTTGAGGAAAGTTGGTGGTAGATCAAAATCTTCAGCTTGTTTACCTTTAGCAAGTAGATCAAAATCTTCAGCTTGTTTACCTTTAGCAAGTAGATCAAAATCTTCAGCTTGTTTACCTTTAGCAAGTAGATCAAAATCTTCAGCTTGTTTACCTTTAGCAAGTAGATCAAAATCTTCAGCTTGTTTACCTTTAGCAAGTAGATCAAAATCTTCAGCTTGTTTACCTTTAGCAAGTAGATCAAAATCTTCAGCTTGTTTACCTTTAAGTATTTAGTGTGAGAGGAGGCTACTATTTTGTAGATTTATGAATTAGTGTAATTCATTATCATTAGTGGAATCCGTATTTTCGAACAAGACGATGGCTAGTGTTTCAAATCTAACATGGAACCCAAAACACATTTATAAATTTATAACAAGAATTCTATAATGGTCTCCCGGTCCTCGATTTCATTTGGACTTTTCGAGTGACTTTTGCACCCATCGACGATAATGGACCAACATCTGTATTTTCGGACTAGACGATAGCTAGTGTGTAAATCTGGCGCAGAACCCGAAACAAAGTTATAAATTCTGGAGAAGAATGCTATAATGGTCTCACGGTCCTCGATTTCATTTGAACTTTTCGGGCGACTTTTGTACCCCTCGACAAAAATGGACCAACATCTGTATTTTCGGATAAGAGGATGACTAGTGTCTGAAATCTGGCACGGAACCTGAAACATACTTATAAATTTTAGAGAAGAATGCTATAAGAGTCTCTCAGTCCTCGATTTCATCGGGACTTTTCAGGCGACAATCGTACCACCCTACGAAATTGGACCAAAATAATGTGGTATTAAAATCCCCGATATCATCTAGACTTTTCTGGCAATTTTCGTACCACCCGACAAAAATGGAACAAAATTCTTATTTTTAGACCAAATGATGGCTAATGTTCAAAATATGACCCGAAACACAATTATAAATTTACGAAAAGAATGCTTTTTAATTATTATATTACTTGAAAACTCTATTTTATTAAATGCTATTAATATATTCGTTATATAGTTTTACTAGACAAGGAAGATAATAATAACATATAAGAAAATAGAGTTGTCAAATAAAGTAATAATAACATATTAATTTTACAACTCAATTTTGTTATATGTTATTATTATTTTCGTTATTTAGTACAACTACAAAACGAAGATAATAATAACGTATAATAAAATAGAGTTGTCAAATAAATATGTAATTATAAATTTATTTGATAATTCTATTTTGTTATATGTTATTATTAACTTCATTTTGAGGTTTGACTGCATAACGAAGATAGTAATATCATTTAATAAAATAGGGTTGTCAAATAAATATGTAATTATTACTTTATTTGACAACTCTAATTTATTATATGTTATTATTATCTCTGTTTTATAGGTTTACTTCTTAACAAAGATAATAAAACCTATAATAAAATAGAGTTGTCAAATAAAAAAATAATTACATATTTATTTTACAACTCAATTTTGTTATATGTTATTATTATTTTCGTTATTTAGTACAACTACAAAACGAAGATAATAATAACGTATAATAAAATAGAGTTGTCAAATAAAAAAATAATTACATATTTATTTTACAACTCAATTTTGTTATATGTTATTATTATTTTCGTTATTTAGTACAACTACAAAACAAAGATAATAATAACTTATAATAAAATAGAGTTGTCATATAAATATGGAATTATTAATTTATTTGACAACTCTATTTTATTATATGATACTATTATCTTCGCAATTTAGTTTTACTTTATAACGAATAAAATAGAAACATATAATAAAATAGAGTTGTCTAATCAAGTAATAATTACATATTTATTTGGCAACTCTATTTTGTTATATATTGTTATTATCTTTGTTTTATAGTTTTTGTTCGTAACGAAGATGATAATAACATATAATAAAATAGAGTTGTCAAATAAATATGTAATTATTTGTTTATTTGACAACTCAATTTTGTTCTATGTTATTATTATTATCATTTTATAGTTCTATAACATAACTAAGATAATACTAACATAAAATAAAATAGAGATGTCAAATAAAATAATAATTACATTTTTATTTGACAACTCAATTTTTTTATGTGGTTTTATTAATTTCGTTTTGTAATTGTAATAAATAACGAAAAAAAATAATAACATATAACAAAATCGAGTTGTAAATTAAATAGAAAACGAAGATAATAATAATATATAACAAAATAATGTTGTTAAATAAATATCTAAGTATTACATTATATGACAACTCTGTTTTATTTAATATTATTATTATTATCTTTGTTTTAAGGTATTATTTCATAAGAAAGATAATAATAACATATAATAAAATAGAGTTGTTAAATAAAATAATAATTACTTATTTATTTTACAACTCAATTTTGTTATACATTGTTATTATCTTCAAATTATGAAGTAAAACTATAAAACAAAGATAATAATGACATATAATAAAATATAACAACTCTATTTTATTATATGTTAGTATTGTCTTCATTATGAAGTACAACTATATAACGAAAATAAAAATAACATATAATAAAATAGAGTTATCAAATAAAGTAAGAAGTACATATTTATTTGATAAACACAATTTTATTATATGTTATTATTATCTTCGTTATGTAGTAAAACAATAAAATGAATATAATAATAACATATAATAAAATAGTGTTTTCAAATAAAGTAATAATTACTTATTTATTAGACAACTCTATTTTATTAAGTATTACTATTATCTTCGTTTTGTAGTTGTACTCAATAACGAAGATAAAAATAATATATAATAAAATAGAGTTGTCAAATAAATTAATTATTTCATATTTATTAGACAACTCAATTTTGTTATATTTTATTATTATCTTTGTTATTAAGTATAACTATAAAACGAAGATAATAATAACATTTAATAAAATAGTGTTGTCAATATGTAATTTATTTATTTGACAACTCTATTTTATTAAATATTATTATTAATTTTATTTTGTAATTGTACTTAATAACGAAGATAGTAATAACATATAATTAAATAGAGTTGTCAAATAAATAAATTATTACATATTTATTTGACAATTCAATTTTGTTATATGTTATTATTATCTTTGTTATTAAGTACAACTACAAAACGAAGATAATAATAACATTTAATAAAATAGAGTTTTCAAATAAAGTAACATTGACAACACTATTTTATTAAATGTTATTATTATCTTCGTTTTATAGATGTACTTAATAACGAAAATTGTAATAACATATAACACAATTGAACTATTAAATAAAAATATAATTATTACTTTATTTAAAAACTCTATTTTATTATATGTTATTATTATCTTTATAAGATAGTTGTACTACATGATAAAGATAATAATAACATATAATAAAATAAAATTGTCAAATAAAATAGTAATTACATATTTATTTGATAAACTCAATTTTATTATATATTATTAACTTCTTTATGTAGTAAAACAATAAAACGAAGATAATAATAACATATAATAAAATAGAGTTGTCAAATAAATTAATTTTGACATATTTATTTGACAACTCAATTTTGTTATATGTTATTATTATCTTTATAAGATAGTTGTACTACATGATAAAGATAATAATAACATATAACAAAATTGAGTTGTCAAATAAATATGTCAAAATTAATTTATTTGACAACTCTATTTTATTATATGTTATTATTATCTTTATAAGATAGTTGTACTACATGATAAAGATAATAATAACATATAACAAAATAGAGTTGTCAAATAATTAATTATTTCTTATTTATTTGACAACAAAATTTTGTTATATTTTATTATTATCTTTATTATTAAGTATAACTATAAAACGAAGATAATAATAACATATAATAAAATAGAGTTGTCAAATAAATTAATTTTGACATATTTATTTGACAACTCAATTTTGTTATATGTTATTATTATCTTTGTTATTAATTACAATTACAAAACGAAGATAATAATAACATTTAATAAAGAAGATTAGAATAATAAATTAATTTTGACATATTTATTTGACAACTCAATTTTGTTATATTTTATTATTATCTTTATTATTAAGTATAACTACAAAACGAAGATAATAATAACATTTAATAAAGAAGATTAGAATAACATATAATAAAATATTATTTTC
>NC_021162.2:15108013-15114706 GCF_000331145.2 Cicer arietinum | reverse complement strand
AATTTTGTTATATTTTATTATTATCTTTATTATTAAGTATAACTATAAAACGAAGATAATAATAACATATAATAAAATAGAGTTGTCAAATAAATTAATTTTGACATATTTATTTGACAACTCAATTTTGTTATATGTTATTATTATCTTTGTTATTAATTACAATTACAAAACGAAGATAATAATAACATTTAATAAAGAAGATTAGAATAACATATAATAAAATATTATTTTCTAATAAATTAATAATTACATCTTTATTTGACAACTTTAATTCAATATATGTTATTATTATGTTCGTTTTGTACTAATATTTTGCAATGATTATAACCCTATATACTATAACCCGAACCTCAAACCCAAAACCTTAAACCTTAAATCCAAACCCTTAAACCCTAAACACTAAACCCGAAATCTTGAACCTTAAACTCTAAACCTTAATCCCTAAACGTGATTTCTTAAACCCTAAACACCCTAACACACTAAACCCTAATAAAATAAATATATAATTATTACTTTATTTGATATCTCTGTTTTTTTATGTTATTATTATCTATTTGTTATAAAGTAAAACTATAAAACGAAGATAATAATAATATAAATTAAATTAGAGTTGTCAAATAAATTAATAATTACATATTTATTTGACAACTCTATTTTCTTATATGTTACGGATTTTAGTCCATTTTTATCGGGTGGTACGCAAATCGCCCAAAAAGTCCAGATGAAAATCAGTAGCGGGAAAGACTTTTAGCATGCTTCTCCTAAATTTATAATTGTGTTTCGGGTTAGATTTCAAACACTACCCATCGTCATGTAGAGAAATACAAATTTTACTCCATTTTTGTCAAGGGGTACGAAAATCGCCCGAAAAGTCCAGATGAAATCGACGACCAGAAGACCCTTATAGAATTCTTCTCCTACATTTAAGACTGTGATTCGGGTTCCGTCTAAGATTTAAAACACAAGCCATCGTCTAGTCCGAAAATACGGTTTTTGGTCCATTTTTGTTGTTTGGTATGATTTTCAAACCCTAGCAATCAGATTTTAAACCCTAGCCATCATCTTGTACAAAAAAAGAATTTGGTCCATTTTTGTCGGGTGGTACGATTTTCGTCCGAAAAGTCCAGATGATATCGAGTAGTGTGAGACCCTTATAGCATTCTTCTCCTAAATTTAAAATTGTGTTTCGGGTTTCGAGTTTCGGATTAGATTTCAAACACAAGCCATCATCTGGTTCATAAATATGGATTCCAAAATAATAATAACATATAACAAAATTGAGTTGTAAAATAAATATGTAATTATGACTTTATTTGACAACTTTACAACTCAATTTTTTTATATGTTATTATTATTTTCGTTATTTAGTACAACTACAAAACTAAGATAATAATAACGAATAATAAAACAGAGTTGTCAAATAAATATGTAATTATTAATTTATTTGATAATTCTATTTTATTATATGTTATTATTATCTTTATTTTAAAGTTTGACTACATAATGAAGATAGTAATATCATTTAATAAAATAGAGTTGTCAAATAAATATGTAATTATTACTTAATTTGACAACTCTATTTTATTATATGTTATTATAACTTTGTTATGATGTAAAACTATAAAACTAAGATAATAATAACTTATAGAATTCCATAAATTTATAAATGTGTTTCGGGTTCCGCGTCAGATTTCAAACACTAGCCATCGTTTTGTTCGAAAATACGGATTTCGATCCATTTTAGTTGGGTGGTACGAAAATTGCCCGAAAAATCCATATGAAATCGAGGACCGGGATCCCATTAAAGCATTTTTCTCCAAAATTTATAACTGTGTTTCGGGTTCTACGCCAGATTTCAAACATTAGCCATCGTCTGGTCCGAAAATACGATTTTCGGTCTATTTTTGTCTGGTGGTACAAAAATCCCCCAAAAAAACCAGATGAAATCGAGGACCAGGAAACCCTTATAGCATTATTCTCCAAATTTTATAATTATGTTTCGGGTTCCGCGTCAGAATTCAAACACTAGCCATCGGTCGATTTTTGTGGGGTGATACAAAAATGGCCTGAAAAGTCTCGATGAAATTGAGGACCAAGAGACCCTTATAGCATTCTTCTCCTAAATTTATAAATGCTTTTCGCATTATGCGTGTGATATTTCAAACACTAACCATCGTTTGGTTCGAAACTAAGGACTTTGGTCCATTTTTGTGTGGTGGTACGAAAATTGCCCAAAAAGTCTAGATGAAATCGAGTACCGAGAGACCCTTCCCATTAAAGCATTTTTCTCCAAAATTTATAACTGTGTTTCGGGTTCTACGCCAGATTTCAAACATTAGCCATCGTCTGGTCCGAAAATACGATTTTCGGTCTATTTTTGTCTGGTGGTACAAAAATCCCCCAAAAAAACCAGATGAAATCGAGGACCAGGAAACCCTTATAGCATTATTCTCCAAATTTTATAATTATGTTTCGGGTTCCGCGTCAGAATTCAAACACTAGCCATCGGTCGATTTTTGTGGGGTGATACAAAAATGGCCTGAAAAGTCTCGATGAAATTGAGGACCAAGAGACCCTTATAGCATTCTTCTCCTAAATTTATAAATGCTTTTCGCATTATGCGTGTGATATTTCAAACACTAACCATCGTTTGGTTCGAAACTAAGGACTTTGGTCCATTTTTGTGTGGTGGTACGAAAATTGCCCAAAAAGTCTAGATGAAATCGAGTACCGAGAGACCCTTATAACATTCTCCTCCAAAATTTATAATAGTATTTCGGGTTCTGCGGTAGATCTCAAACTCTAGCCATCGTCTAGTCTGAAAATACTGATTTTGGTCCTTCTTTGTCGAGGGGTACGAAAATCGCCCGAAAAGTCCAGATGTAATCGAAGACCAAGAGTCCCTTATATCATGTTGGTCCATTTTAGTCGGGTGGTACATAATCGTCCAAAAAATCCAAATGAAATCGAAGACCTGGAGACCCTTTTACCATTCTTCTCCAATTTTTATAATATTGTTTCGGGTTCCGCGCCAGATTTAAAACACTATCCATTGTTTTGTTTGAAGATATGAATATCGGCCCTTTTAGTTGGGTGGTACAAAAATCGCCGGAAAAGTCCAGATGAAATCGAGGACCAAGAGACCTTTATAGCATTCTTCTCCAAAATTTATAACTATTTTTCGGGCTCCGGCCCAGATTTTAAACACTAGCCATCGTCTAGTCAGAAAATACGAATTTCGGTTCATTTTTGTTGGGTGGTACGAAAATTGCCCAAAAAGTCCAAATGAAATCGTGGACCAGGACACCCTTACTACATTCTTCTTCTAAATTGATAACATTGTTTCAAGTTACGCGTCAGATTTCAAACACTAGCCATAGTCTTGTTCGAAAATACGAATTTAGGTCCATTTTAGAAAGGTGGTAGGCAAATCGCCCGAAAAATCTAGATGAAATCGAGGACCGGGAGACCCTTATAGCATTTTCTCCAAAATTTATAACTATGTTTTGGGTTCCATGTCAGATTTCAAACACTAGCCATAGTCTTTTTAGGAAATATGGATTTCGATCCATTTTAGTTGGATGGTATGAAAAACGCCCGAAAAGTCCAGATGAAATCGAGGATCAGGAGACCCTTGTCGCATTCTTCTCCAAAATTTATAACTGTGTTTCGGGTTCCGCATCAGATTTCAAACACTATCCATCGTCTTTTTCGAAAGTACGAATTTCGGTCCATTTTTGTCGTGTGGTATGAAAATCTCCCGAAAAGGCCAGATGAAATCGAGGACCAGCAGACCCTTATAGCATTCTTCTCCCAAATATATAACACTGTTTCAGGTTCCACGTCAGATTTCAAACACTAGCCATCATCTTGTTCGAAAATATGGATTTCGATCTATTTTAGTCGGGTGGTACAAAAATCACCCGAAAAGTCCAGATGATATCGAGAACCGGAAGACCTTCATAGCATTCTTCTCCTAAATATATATATGTTATTCGGGTTCCACATCAGATTTCAAAAACTAGCCATCGTCTAGTCCAAAAATACAAATTTAGTCTATTTTTGTTGAGCGGTACGAAACTTGCCCGAAAATTCCAGATGAAATCGAGGACCAAGAGTCCCTTATAGTATTCTTCTTCTAAATTTATAATTGTGTTTCGGTTTCCACATCAGATTTCAAACAATAGCCATCATCTTGTTTGAAAATATGGATTTCAGTCCATTTTTGTCGGGTAATACGAAAATCACCGAGAAGTCCAGAGAAAATCGAGGACCGAGAGACCCTTATAGCATTCTTCTCCTAAATATTTAACATGGTTTCGGGTTCCGCTTCAAATTTCAAACACAAGCCATCGTTTAGTCCAAAAATAAAGATTTTGGTCCATTTTTGTCGACGAGTACGAAGCTCACCCAAAAAGTCCAGATGAAATCGAGGACCAAGAGTCCCTTATAGCATTCTTTTTCTAAATATATAAATGTGTTTCGGTTTTTGCATCAATTTCAAACAATAGCTATCATGTTGTTCGAAAAGAAGGATTTTGGTCCATTTTAGTCGGGTGGTACGAAAATCGCCCGAAAAGTCCAGATGAAATCGAGGACCCGGAGAACCTTATAGCATTCTTCTCCAAAATTTATAACTTTGATTCGGGTTCAAACACTAGCCATCGTCTGGTCCGAAAATACAAGTTTCGGTCCATTTTTGTGAGGTGGTACAGATGTCGCGCAAAAAGTCCAGATGAAATCAAGGACCAGAAGAGTCATATAGCATTCGTCTCTTAAATTTATAAATGTATATCGGGTTCCGCATTAGATTTCAAACACTAGCCATAGTCTTGTTGGAAATTACGGATTTCGGTCCATTTTAGTCAGGTGGTACGAAAATCTCCTGAAACGTTCAGATGAAATCTAGGACCGGGAGACCTTTATATCATTCTTCTCTAAAATTTATAACTGGGTTTCGGGTTGCGCGTTAGATTTCAAACAGTAGCCATAGACTTTTTCGAAAATACGGATTTTGTTCCATTTTAGTTGGATCGTATGAAAATCTCCCGAAAAATCAAGATGAAATCGAGGACTGGGAGACCCTTATAACATTCATCTCCAAAATTAATAACAGTGTTTCGAGTTCTGGGCTAGATTTCAAATACTAGCCAAAGTCTGGTCCGAAAAAATAGATTTGAGTCCATTTTTGTCGAGGGGTATGAACATTGCTCGAAAAGTCCAGATGAAATCGAGGACCAAGAGACACTTATAGCATTCTTCTCCAAAATTTATAAATATGTTTCGGGTTTCGCGCCAGATTTCAAACACTATCCATCGTCTAGTCCGAAAATACAAATTTTGGTCCATTTTTGTCGGGTGGTACGAAAATTGCCCGAAAAGACCAGATGAAATCAAGGACCAGGAGACCCTTATAGCATTCTTGTTCTAAATTTATAACTGAGTTTCGGGTTCTGCCTCAGATTTCAAACACTAGCAATTGTCTTGTTCGAAAATAAGGATTTTTGTCTGGTGGTACAAAAATCACCGGAGAAGCCTAGATAAAATCGACGACCACGAGACCCTTATAGCATTCTTCTCCTAAGTTTATAACTGAGTTTCGGGTACCGCATCAAATTTCAAACACTAACAATCATCTTATTCGAAAATACGGATTTCCGTCCATTTTTTGTCGGATGGCACGAAACTTTCCGGAAATGTCTAAATGAATTCGAGGACCAGAAGACTCTTATAGCCCTTTTCCCTAAATTTACAACTGTGTTTCGGGTTCCGCGTCATATTTGAAACACTAGCCATCGTCTTGTTTGAAAATACAGATTTGGGTCCATTTTTGTCGAGGGGTACGAAACTCTTATAACATTCTTCTAAATTTATAACATTCTTCTTCTAAATTTATAATTATGTTTCGGTTTCCACTTCAGATTTAAAACACTAGCCATTATCTTGTTCGAAAATACGAATTTTGATCTATTTTAATCGAGTGTTACAAAAATCGCGCGAAATATCCAGATGAAATCGATGACCAGGAGACTCTTATAGCATTCTTCTCCTAAGTTTATAACTGTTTTTTGGGTTCCGCGTTAGATTTCAAACTATATCCATCTTCTTGTTCCAAAGTAGGTATTTCGGTCCTTTTTGTCGGGTGGTACGAATATCGCCCGAGTAGTCTAGATGAAATCGAGGACCAGGAGACCCTTATAAAATTCTTCTCCTAAATATATAACAGTGTTCGAGTTCTGCATCAAATTTCAAACACTAGCCATCGTCTGGTCCGAACCCAAAAAGTCCAGATGAAATCGAGGACCGAGAGACCCTTATAGCATTCTTCTTCTAAATTTATAATTGTGTTTCGAGTTCCGCGTCAAATTTCAAACACTATTCATCATCTTGTTCGAAAATACATATATCGGTCCATTTTAGTCAGGGGGGCATGTGTAACACCCCAAAAGATTTTATGCGATTTTACGTGTATATACGTGTACTCAATTAATGTAATATTTTTGTGTGCGTTTGACTGATATTAAGTATGCACGTAGTTATATTTCATTTATTTATAACTACTTTCTGTTTTTAGTTATTTTTTTTATAAATAATATCTTGAGATAGAATTGATATTGTGTTTGATTTCTTTTATTTTTATATACTTTTTTATGACATTGTGATTTTATATATATTTATTATGATTTAGTA
>NC_021162.2:15107195-15107675 GCF_000331145.2 Cicer arietinum | reverse complement strand
TCAATTAAACACAATTTTTCAGATTTTTAACCATCCAAATTTCTCTCTAAAATCCCCGACTTCTCCGCTTGTTAAATTACTTAGTTTGAACCGTTCTCCTTCACCGTAAGTCCGATTTGAGTGAAACCAACGCCAAAACGACCGTGTGAAAAATTTCTATTTTATCCAATGATTTGTTTTCTGATTTATGGTAAGTTTCCTTGACCGAATTTTGAATTTAGTTTTTAGAGTATCTTCTCATAAACTATTTTTAACGTTTACCCATACACTGTCGAGTTAGAACGATTGATGGACAAAGAGTCAATGAACAAAGGCTGTTTGCTCGAGGAATCGTATTCGTGTGTGAAAACGTCGAAATAAGGTAAGGGGTGAGAGAGCGTTTGAATTCATGAGTATAATATATTGTGAGATGAACGGAAAAACCGTATTTCCCAACGATTCATCTGGGGCTCGCTACGTACGGCAGTAGCCCTTTGAGTG
>NC_021162.2:15101873-15107109 GCF_000331145.2 Cicer arietinum | reverse complement strand
TGATGAGATATGATTAATGATAGTGATATTGTGATGAGAATATTGAATTAAACTCATAGTTGATGAAATAATGGTGATTTCGATTTGTGCTTGAGATGACGGTTTTAATGGAGTATCATATACCAACGAGGGGAGAAAATAAATATTGTGAATTTGTGAAGTGGAGATTATTTTGTCATCATATAGGTAGGGTCTGACAAGCCTAGTGATTTCGGGGAAGTACAACTGAATGAGCCTGATCGTGGCGGTCTGCTGTTGAGCCTTAAGGCAAGATTGTTAGACCTTGGAGGTATTCAGGTGGGGAATTCCTAGGTGATTTGGAGGTAGCACTCCAAATGTCGGGAGCTACCACGCAACACACGTTTACCTCGACTGTCACGTATATGTGTCTCGGGTTGAGTTGAGGGGATCTATGAGGACAGGGCCAATTTGAATTGTCCGTCCACCGGGATGGTGGCATAGTATCAAGCCTCCTAACCAAGTACTTCAGAGTTAGAATGGTACCACATTGTGAAGTAGAGTCTAAGCTCATGCATAGCATTGCATTTACTTGTGATTGTTTTGTGGTGATTGATGTGTTTCAAAAGTAATAATAATTACTCTTAGATGATTTGATGCATATTATAATGAGATGATTATCTTACTTGAGTGAATTTGATGTTATAATATGATACTATTTACTTAAATATTTTGATATATCGTAATGTGATTATGATACGGTCTATTATGATTGTTGCGTGTTCTTCTTACTTATATTATACTATTAACATGATTTTGAAACTCACCTCCTTCGTTGTTTGTGTTTGACTGGCTTGGCCCTGCGTTTGCGAAATCGCAGTTGTTACAGGTTAATAAGTCTTGAAGTTCAAGTTTGGGAGGAACCCCGCTCTGATAGGTGATACCGGGAATAAGGGTTGTAATTTGTATTTTACTTATTTATTTTGAAACGACTTTTGAATGAAAACCATATAAGTACTAGTAGGTTTTTAGAATTAAATCAAGTAATTATACTTAATTCAAGCTTATTGAGATTGCACTATGGAGTAAAGAAGTTAAGGTGTTCCTTTTGATTTTTGAGAAACGTGATATCCTAAATTAAAAATTAAAATTTATAATTTCTTGGAAACATATTTTTATTTATCCGCTGCAAATGTTATAGAAATATGATATAAATTGGAAACATATTTTTATTTACCCGCTGCAAATTTTATAGAAATATGATATAAATTATTATATATATTATTTTGGGGTTTAGGGTGTCACAACATGAAAATTGCCTGAAATGTCCAGATGAAATCCAAGACCAGAAGACTCTTATAGCATTTTCTCCTAAACTTATAACTGTGTTTCGGGTTCTGCGTCAGATTTCAAACACTAGCCATCGTCTCCTGGTCCTCGATTTCATCTGGACTTTTCGGGCGATTTTCATACCACTAGACTGTCCGTATTTTCGGACCAAACGATGGCTAGTGTTTGAAATTTGACATGGACCCCGAAATACAGTAATAAATTTAGAAGAAGATGGCTATAAGGGTCTCTCGGTCGGTGATTTCGTTTGGTCTTTTCGGCTGACTTTCATACCCCTCGACAAAAATGGACCAAAATCTATATTTTCAGACCAGACGATGTCTAGTGTTTGAAATCTAACCCGAAATGAGAAACATTGTTATATATTTTGGAGAAGAATGCTAAAAGGGTCGCCAGATCCTCGATTTCATATGGACTTTTTGGGAGATTTTCGTACACCTCGACAAAAATGGATGGAAATCCTTAATTTCCAATAAGACGATGGCTAGTGTTTGAAATCTGACGCGGAACCTGATATACATTTATAAATTTAGACGATCCTAAATTTCATTTGGTCTTTTCGGGCAATTTTTGTACCACCTAACAAAAATGGACCAAAATCTCTATTTTCGGACCAGACGAGGGCTAGTGTTTGAAATTTGACGCGGAACCCGAAACACAGTTATAAATTTTGAAAAATTCTTTAAGGGTCTCCTTCTCCTCGATTTCATCTAGACTTTTTAGGCAATTTTCGTACCACCCGACAAATAAGGGACCAAAATTTGTATTTTTGAACCAGACGATGGCTAGTGTTTGAAAATCTGACGCAGAACCAGAAACACTGTTATGAATTTTGGATTAGAAGGTATAAGGGTTTCCCGGTCCACGATTTCATCTAGACTTTTCGGGCAATTTTCATACCACCCGACAAAAATGGACAAAAATAAGTATTTCCTGAACAGATGAGGCCTAGTGTTTGAAATTTGACTCGGAACCTGATACGCAGTTATAAATTTTGGAGAAGAATGCTATAAGGGTATCCCAGTCCTTGATTTTATTGGACTTTTCAGGTGATTTTCACACCATTAGACTAAAATGGGTTGAAATCTGTATTTTCGGACTAGACGATGGCTAGTGTTCAAAATTTGACATTGAACTCGAAATACAGTTAGAAATTTAGAAGAAAAATGTTATAAGGGTCTCTCGGTCGTCGATTTCATCTGAACTTTTCATACGATTTTCGTACCGCTCGACAAAAATGGACCAAAATCTATATTTTCGAACCATACGATGGCTAGTGTTTGAAATCTGACTCGGAATATGAAACACTGTTACATATTTAGGAGAAGAATGCTATAAGGGTTTCCCAGTCCTCGATTTCATCCTGTATTTTCGGGTGATTTTCTTACCACCCGACTAAAATGGACCGAAATTCGTATTTTTGAACAAAACAATGGTTAGTGTTTGAAATTCGACACGGAACTCGAAACACAATTATAAATTTAGGAGAATAATGTTATAAGGGTCTCTCGGTCCTCGATTTCTTACCCTTCGACAAAAAAGGACCGAAATCTATATTTTCGGACCAGACGATGGCAAGTGTTTAAAATCTGGCGAGGAATCTAAAAACCAGTAATAACTTTTGGAGAAGAATGATATCAAGGTCTCCCGGTCCTCGATTTCATCTGGACTTTTTGGGTGATTTGCGTACCACCCGAAAAAAATCGACCGAAATTTGTATTTTCGAACAAGATGATTGCTAGTGTTTGAAATCCAACGCGGAACCCGAAACTCAATTATAAATTTAGGAGAAGAATGCTATAAGGGTCTCCCGGTCCTCGATTTCAACTGGGCTTTTTGGGCGATTTTCATACCACACGACAAACATGGTCCGAAATCCGTATTTTCGAACAAGACGAAACCCGAAACTCAAGAGAAGAATGCTATAAGGGCCTCTTGGTCCTCGATTTCAGCAATCTGAGGCGAAACCCGAAACTCAGTTATAAATTTAGGAGAAGAATGCTATAAGGGCCTCTTGGTCCTCGATTTCAGCTGGACTTTTTGGGCGATATTTGTACCCCTCGACAAAAATAAACTGAAATCTGTAATTTCGGACCAGACGATGGCTAGTGTTTGATATCTGACACGGAACTCGTAACACTATTATATATTTAGGAGAAGAATTCTTTAAGGTTCTCCAGGTCCTTCATTTCATCTAGACTTTTAAAATGATTTTCGTACCACCCAACTAAAATGGACCGAAATCCGTATTTTCGAACAAGACGATGGCTTGTATTTGTATTCTGACACGGAACATGATACACAATTATAAATTTAGATGAAGAATGTTATAAGGGTTTCTCAGTCCTCAATTTCATCTGGACTTTTTAGGCAATTTTCGAACCCCTCGACAAAAATGGACTAAAATCTGTATTTTCAGACCAGACGATGGCTAGTGTTTGAAATCTGACCCGAAATGAGAAACATTGTTTTATATTTAGGAGAAGAATGCTTTAAAGCACTATGCAAAAAATGTCATTTTATAGCGCTCCTTTTATAGCGCTTACTAAATACAAGCGTTGTTGTAAATATATTTTAAAAATAACGGAGCCTATAACAGCGTTTTTTGACAAGCGCTGTGAAAAAGCGCTGTTGTAGGGTCATATAGCGTTTGCGTATAATGTTTACAATGCTTTTACAGCGCTTGTACACAAGCACTGTAAAATGAAGCGCCCTCACATAATGTTTTACAGCGCTTTTAGGACAAGCGCTGTAAAAGACTTGCGCTTTCAAATAATTAAATGAAATATTAGAGCGCTTTTGTTACAAGCGCTGTAAAAGCCTTGCGCTTTCACATAATTAAAGGACCTATTAGAGCGCTTATTCTACAAGCGCTGTAAAATCATTCACTTTAAATAAAAATCATTTACTTTAAATAAATAAAAACAAATTTAAAACAAATTTACGAACTCTCATCACCTCTACTCTGGGAACACTCATCTCCTCTACGTATTGTGCGGCCATCTACGTTGTCTCAGGTATTTATTAATTTGTTGTTGTCAAAAAATCTTTAGTTTTTTAATAATTGAAAACTAATAAATTGTTACATATTAAATCTTTTCTTTTTGAAATTTGTTGATCTGTTTTATTTTGAAATCTTTTATGTTTTGAAATTGTTACATAATAACGGACCTTGGTTTCCATTTTCCAATATTAGATATGTTGATATTGGTTTCGTTTTGAAATTTGTTGATTTGTTCAGTAGCTTATTATTTTTGTAACTGCATTTATATAGGTCATATAATATGGACCGGAAATGGATGTCTGCCAATCGATTGTCAAAAGAGTATGAAAATGGAGTGAAGGAGTTTGTTGAGTTTGCAGTGAAGAATGCAAAAGATCCAAATAGAGTCGTTTGTCCTTGTTTAAAATGTTGTTTTGGAAAATGCGTTAGAGAAGATGAATTGGAAGGACATTTAGTATGTAATGAAATTGATCAAAACTATACATGTTGGATAAGACATGGTGAGAAAAAAAAAGGAAACATTAATTTTGAGAATGGTTCGACATATGCTTCAACTGACTTCGATACATATACATATGAGCCGGACCGAGTTGAGGAGATTGCAAAAGTAATTGAAGACGATCTTCGGGATTGTCCTAAAATGTTTGAGAGTTTGTTGAGTGATGCAGAGAAACCATTATAAAATGGTTGTACTAAATTCACAAGACTATCTGCGATATTAAAGTTGTACAACTTAAACGCGAGTAATGGATGGTCTGATAAAAGCTTCACATAATTATTAACACTCTTAAAAGATATGTTGCCAGATGATAATGAACTTCTCAGTCGAACCTATGAGGCTAAACGAATTTTGTGCTCTATTGGCATGAGTTACGAAAGGATTCATGTGTGTCCTAACGATTGCATTTTATTTCGAAACGAATA
>NC_021162.2:15089560-15101824 GCF_000331145.2 Cicer arietinum | reverse complement strand
AGCAAAAGTCGTGTGGTATTTTCCTATAATACCAAGATTTAGGCGCATGTATTGTAGTGAAGAAGATTCAAAACACTTGACATGGCATGCAAATGAAAGAATTAGTGATGGAATGTTTTGACACCCTGCAGATTCCCCACAATGGGCAAAAATTGATCACGAGTATCCTGAATTCAGGATAGAGTAAAGAAATCTAAGACTTGCACTTTCTACTAAAGAATGAATCCACATGGTCTTCAAAGCATCTCACACAACACGTGGCCTATAATTTTGTTGATTTATAACCTACCTCCACGGTTATGTATGAAGCGTAATTTTATGATGTTGTCTCTGTTAATTTCTAGACCCAAACAACCGGGGAATGATATCGATGTGTACTTGACTCCTTTAATTGAAAATTTAAAAATTATGTGGGAGACAGGTGTGGAAGTTTATGATGGGTATAAGAAAGAATGTTTCAATTTGAGGGCTATGTTGTTCGGCACAATTAATGATTTTCCAGCATATGGTAATTTATCAGGATATAGCATTAAAGGTCAGTGTGCATGTCCTATTTGTGAAGAGAGTACAAATTGGATGCGGTTGAAACATTGTAAGAAGAATGTATTTCTTGTACATCGTAGATTTTTACCTTACAGTCATCAGTATCGTGGGTGGAGAAATGCATTCAATGGAAAATCGGAGGAAAGTAAAGCTCCTTTTGCACCGACTGGATATGAAATACTTGAAAAAGTAGAAGGTTTGACCAATAAATTTGACAAACCTTTTGCGGGAGAGCTGGTCCAAACTGGGTGGAAGAAAAAGTCAATTTTCTTTGAATTGCCATATTGGAAGTCATTGTATATAAGACGTTTCCTCGATGTGATGCATATTGAAAAAATGTATTTGATAGTGTTATTGTTACGTTACTCAATGTTCCAGAAAAGTCAAAAGATGGCATCAATGCAAGATTGGCCTTGGTCGATATGGGAATAAGAAATGAATTGTGTTCTGTAAAGAAAGGAAATCGCACATATCTACCTCCAGCTACTCATACTCTATCTAGAAAGGAAAAAATTGTTTTATGTAAATTTCTACACGAAGTTAAAGTTCCAGAAGGATACTCTTCAAACATTAAAAATTTGGTTTGTATGAAAGACCTCAAGTTAAAAGGTTTGAAGACCCATGATTGTCATATTCTAATGGAGCATTTGCTACCAATAGGTATACGTTCCATTTTACCTGAAAAAGTTCGACGAGCCTTAACTAGATTAGTAAAGTGATCGATCCTCAGAAATTACCGACATTGCAGAGGGAAATTGTTGTTACTTTGTGTGAACTTGAAATGTATTTCCCACCGTCATTTTTTGATATAATGGTTCACCTTACTGTTCATCTGGTTAAGGAGACATAACTTTGTGGGCCAGCTTATATGAGCTGGATGTATCCGATAGAATGATATATGAAAATATTAAAAGGGTACGTAAAAAGTAGAAGTTGACCAGAAGGTTGTATTGCTGAACGGTACATTGTTGAAGAAGCTGCTAAATTTTGTGCTGAATATATGTCCAATGTTGAATCCATAGGGCTAGTGTTTGTTAATGCTATAATAATCAAATTTATTTATTCGATAGTGCTTTACAAGTTTTTCGAGCTCAAAGAGGTGCTACAGTGTCGAAGCAAAAGTCTAATAACATCACATGGATTCCAATAAAGGTTTGAAATATATGCCTTTAAATTTTCATTTGAAATATATTTTATTGACTTATATGTTTTATTTTATAGTGCCCTTGTCAAACTAACAACATCGACTGTGGGTACTATGTATTGCGGTTCATGAAGGAGATTGTTGATAGGAATCAAACTATTATCCCAGAAACGGTACGATATTTTCATTATTTGATTTTCATATATAAATTATGTATATATATTTGATTCTAACTTATTTATGTTCAATTTTTATATTGCACAGTACTTTGACAATTCCAGTCCAACATACTCTGAGAAAGATCTAGTTGAATTAAAGGAAGACTGGTGTCAGTATGTGCTTGAAATGAAACTTATTTGATTTTCTGGGAAATAGCATGATGCAAGGGAACTGAATATATGGTAGCTAGTTCTGTTCTGTGTAGGATAAGTTAGTTATATGTATATAAATGGGGCACAATATCTGAATATGTGCTGTTGTACAAATATCTAATATGTATATGTAGTTAAGTTATATAGTTCTATTTTTGTATATGCATTATATTGTATTCTGTTGTTGTGTGAACTGATTCTGGATGAAAATAATTTTGGAAAAAAAATTAAAAGACAACGCTTTCTAAAAAAATGCCATAAAAAACCAAAAAACGCTTTTCACAAATTTAATTTATAATGTTTTTAAATAAAAAAAAAAAATTTCACGTTTTACAACGCTTTTTTGAAAAAGCGCTGTAAATGGTTACCTTTTACAACGCTTTTTCAAATAAGCGCTGTAAAATGTGGCAATATAATGCGTATATTGGGTGCACATTTTACAGCGCTTTTTAGATAAGCTCTGTAAAAGGTGCACCCATTATATGCATTATATTGTCACCTTTTACAACCCTCTTTTCAATAAGCGATGTAAAAGGTGCATAATAATGCATATATTGGGTGCACCGTTTACAACGCTTTTTAAATAAGCGCTGTAAAATGTGCATAACAAGTGCGCAATATATCTACATGTTTTATAGCGCTTTTTGATTTTAAAAAAGCGTCGTTGTATCTTTTTACAACACTCGATTCTACAGCGCTTTTTTTTTTGAAAAAGCGCTGTAAATTGCTTAAAAATAAGCATTGTAAAATCCTATTTTTTGCGTAGTGAGGGATACCTAATCCTCAATTTCATCTCGACTTTTCGGGTGATTTTCGTACACCCCGGCAAAAATGGGCGGAAATTTGTAATTTCGAACAAGACGATGGCTAGTGTTTGAAATCTAATGCGCAACACAATATACATTTATAAATTTAGGGGAAGAATGCTATAAGAGTCTTCTGGTCCTCGGTTTCATCTGGACTTTTCGTGCGATTTCCGTACCACCTAAGAAAAATGGACCGAAATCCGTATTTTCGGACCATACGAGGGCTAGTGTTTGAAATTTGTAGCAGAACCGGAAACACAATTTTATATTTTGGAGAAGCATGCTTTAAGGGTCTAACGATCCTCGATTTCATCTGGACTTTTTAGGCGATTTTCGTACCACCCGACAAATATGGACCGAAATTTGTATTTTCGGACCAGACGATGGCTAGTGTTTGAAAATCTGAAGCAGAACCCGAAACTCGGTTATAAATTTAGGAGAAGAATGCTACAAGAATCTTCTTCTACTTGATTTCATCTGGACTTTTCGGGAAACTTTTGTACCCCTCAACAAAAATGGACCAAAATCTGTATTTTCGAACCAGAAGATAGCTAGTGTTTGAAATCTGCTGCAGAATCCGAAACAAAGTTATAAATTTTGGAGAAGAATGCTGTAAACTACATGTTTTTGATGACGACAAGACCACCAACTATGGACAATGCAGCAAGATCAAAAAGTAGATCAAATTATCTTCAATAAGCTTCAAAATCCAAATAATAAATGATTAAATGTAAAGGTATATGATACAAATCAATAGTTCAAATACATGAGAACAATTCATATTTACATACGCAATTAACATATTTTCGAAAATCAAAAACAACATTAACAAATCATTTAAAAATCATATTTTTGAAAATTTGCATAAGTGTATTCGAATACACCATGTTGTATTCGAATACAACTTAAGTCAGAGGCAAAACTTTAAGTGTTGTATTCGACTACACCCATCTGTAGTCGAATACAAGCTAAGTTAGTGGCCAAAAATCCTTTGTGTGTATTCGACTACACCCATATGTAGTCGAATACAAGTTAAGTCAGAGGCTAAAATACACTAATCTGTATTTGACTACACTAATGTGTATTCAAATATAAGATGAAAAATTTGAATTTTTTAAACGTTACAAAGACGTGTATTCGAATACTTATATACTGTATTCGAATACACCTGGAAACATTACAATTTTTCAGATCTGGGATGCCTCTAGAACATTGTAATTTTTCATCAAAGCTCTTGGACAAAAATAACAATCCTTGAATTAATTCATTAAACAACTTTGAACAAAATTCTGATTTTTCTAAGTACTTGCATTAGATTTTCATATCATTCTAAAAGTTCTCAAGTACTTGAATTGTTATTGAGTTGTTTATCAATATACCACATCTTAGACTCATTCAAACCTTATTGTATCATTTTTACAAGATAGCCTAATCTAAGATAGTGGTGTGCTATCTTAGAAGTATTTACATTTTCTGACAAGTAGTTGATTAATCTCTTGTGGTGTGCAAGAGGACTGGACGTACCCTTGGTTATAAGGGGAACCAGGATAAATCTTATCGTGTTCATTTACTTACTGCACTTGTTATTAAGCCTTGTTCTTAAACTCAGAAAATCTGATTACCATATCACTAAAAACAAGAAAATTTACTAACACCTAATTCACCCCCCCCCCCTCTTAGGCGTACTTCTATACTTACAATTGGCATCCGAATAGGTTAAGGTAACTTATTCCTCGATCAATTACTCATGGCTTCCGCACAACCTGTTTTTAGCGACGGTGGTAGTAGTACCAAGCCACCATGTTTTGTTGGAGAGCACTACGATTTTTGGAAAATACGTATTCAAGCGTATCTCGAAGCACAAGGAGACGACATATGGGATGCAGTTGAAAATGGTCCTCACATTCCAAAAACTGTCATCAATAACAAAGAAGAAATAAAGATAAAAAATTCTTGGACTGATGAGGATAAAAGAAAAGTGCTTTTCGATAAAAAGGCTAAGAATATATTACAATCTGCACTAGGAATGGATGAGTTTTTCCGCATATCTCACTGTAAAACAGCAAAAGAAATATGGGATACGTTGGAAGTAACTCACGAAGGCACCATTGAAGTAAAAAGATCCAAACTCAACACACTATCACAAGAATATGAGTTATTTCGCATGCAGCCCGGAGAATCTATTTTAGATTTACAGAAAAGGTTCTCCCATTTAACCAATCATTTGACAGCACTTGGAAAAATCTTCACAAATGATGAACTAAATCTAAAAGTACTAAGGTCATTGACAAGGGCATGGCAACCAAAAGTTACAGCAATATCAGAAAAGAAAAGCCTATCCAAGATGTCTCTTTCTGCACTATTTGGAAAACTTCAAGAGCATGAAATCGAACTCGGAAGGCTAGAACAAAATGAAAGTCAAGAAAAGAAGAACAAAAATATTGCGTTAAAGACTGAATCAAGAGAACAAAGCAAAGAGAATGATTCAGATGAAGATGAAAATATTATCCTTCTTGTTAAGAAATTTGGTAAATTTCTTAAAAACGACAGAACATTCAAAAAGAAAAGCTTCAAGAAGAAAGATAATTCTACATCAAATCAAAATTTCACTTGCTTCGAATGTGGAAAACAAGGACATATTAAAGCAGACTGCCCAAATATTGCTAAGAAGAATTTCAACAGAAAGAAAGACTTCAAGAAAGCATACATAGCTTGGGAAGACAATGAAGTAAGTTCATCTTCAGAAACAGAAAGTGAAGAATGCGCCAATGTTGCATTAATGGCCTCGCATCAATCAGATGATGAAGAGGTTAGTAATATAGACTCTCCTCTTTATAATAAGACTAATACTGAATTAATTATAGAATACAATGATGCTCAAAACGCAATAAAAGAATTACTCATTGAATGTAAAAATCTATGTAAACTAGTATCAACACAAAAGAAACAAATCTCAAGTTTACAAGAAAAAGTTGATATTATGGAGAAAAATTCTGAAAAACTAAAACAGAATTCTGCATGCAATAAATGTGAATCCCTCTCTTTCGAAATTGTTCAATTAAATAGAGTAATTGAACGATACGAAAAGGGACAATTAGGATTGGAAAATGTTCTAAACATGCAAAGATACTCAAATGATAAAAGTGGTCTTGGATACTCAAAATTTGATAAACCAAATTTGAACAAAACTATTTTTGTTAAAGCAGGTAGTCAATCTAATCAAGATAAGATTATAGTTATGAAAAAGGATGATCTTTATAATAAGAAAATTATTCAAAATAAATCTCATACATATGTTACTAACAGTAGATTTAATCCTACTTGCTCTTATTGTGGTCTTCATGGTCATACACCTAATACATGTCATATTAGAAATATTAGTGTTCCAAAAGGTCATTTCATATGGGTAAAGAAAGGTACTAACCATCAAGGACCCAAAGCACATTGGGTACCTAATAAAGTTTGATTTCAATTTTGTAGGTAAGCAAACAAAAGACTTCAAACATGTGGTACTTGGATAGTGGCTGCTCTAAACACATGACGGGTGATATAACAAAATTTTCAGCTTTAACACTTGAGTCAAAGGGACATGTAGTATATGGAGACAACAACAAAGGAAAAATTTTAGGCATTGGAAAAGTTGGTACAGCACCATCTCCCTCAATTGAAGATGTCTTATATGTTGAAGGTCTAAAACATAATCTCATAAGCATCAGCCAGCTTTGTGACAAAGGATACAAGATAGTTTTTAATAAAGATGAGTGCGTCATCCAAAATGAAGCTACAAATGAAACTCAGTTTGTTGGTAAGCGTTTCAAAAACATTTTCATACTTAATTTTGAAGATTTATCCTTGAAAATGAAATGTCTTTTGGTAAGCGACAATAATGATGCTTGGCTATGGCATAAGAGATTTGCTCATATTCACATGGATCATTTAAACAAATTGGTCAAGCATGATCTTGTTGTAGGCTTACCAAAAATAAAATTTATAAAGGATAAATTATGTGACGCTTGTCAAAAGGGCAAACAAACAAAAAGTTCTTTCAAACCTAAAAATGTTATTTCAACTTCTAGACCGCTACAATTGATACATATGGATTTGTTTGGTCCATCAAGAACCAAAAGTCTTGGTGGAAACTCATATGGACTAGTTATTGTTGATGATTACTCAAGGTTCACTTGGACCTTATTTTTGGCAAATAAAAATGAAGCTTTTAAGGCATTTAAAAACTATGCCAAGCTAGTCCAAAATGAACAATCTGCCAAAATTGTATCAATTAGAAGTGATCATGGAAGGGAATTTCAAAATACTTCATTTGAAGAATTTTGTGAAGAAAATGGTATTTTTCACAATTTTTCTGCACCAAGAACACCACAACAAAATGGGGTCGTTGAGAGAAAGAATAGATCCTTAATAGAGCTTGCTAGAACTATGCTAAGCGACTCAAATCTACCAAAATACTTTTGGGCAGATGCTGTAAACACAGCATGCTATGTTTCCAACCGGGTAATTATTAGGCCAATTCTTAAGAAAACTCCATATGAACTTTACAAAGGTAGAAAACCCAATATCTCTCACTTTCACATTTTTGGATGTAAATGTTTTGTGTTAAATAATGGTAAAGACAACCTTGGAAAATTTGATGAAAAAGCTGATGAAGGTATATTTCTCGGTTACTCTTTATCTAGTAAAGCATTTAGAATTTTTAATAAAAGAACCTTATTAGTTGAAGAATCAATGCATGTAACTTTTGATGAAACTAACCCCATAAAAGAAGAAAATATTATTTCTTGTGATGATGATGATGTTTTTGAAAGTAATGATCCAACTAATCAACCACAACAAGAAAGTGGAGTCAATATTGAAAGGCAAAGTGATGATCTTCCTAAAGAATGGAGAACCCATAGATATCACCCTATTGACAACATCATAGGTGATATAAATAAAGGAGTCACAACAAGATTAAAATTGCAAGATGCTTGCTTAAACATGGCGTTTGTTTCTCAAATCGAACCCTCCAAAATTGGTGAAGCACTTAAAGATGATCAATGGATACTTGGCATGCAAGAAGAACTCAATCAATTCGAAAGAAGCCAAGTTTGGGAACTTGTTCCTAATCCTGGAAATAAACACATCATTGGTACAAAATGGGTGTTTAAAAATAAACTAGATGAGAATGGCATAGTTGTTCGCAACAAAGCTAGATTGGTCGCTCAAGGATACAATCAAGAGGAAGGGATAGACTTTGACGAAACATTTGCTCCATGAATTTTGAGCTATATCAAATGGACGTGAAGAGTGCCTTTCTCAATGGGTACATAAATGAAGATGTCTATGTCAAGCAGCCCCCTGGATTTGAAGATTCCAAAAATCCCTCACACGTTTAAAAATTGAAAAAGGCTCTTTGTGGTCTATAACAAGCTCCAAGAGCTTGGTATGACAAATTAAGCACCTTTTTATGTGAACGAGGATTTGACAAAGGAGAGGTTGATAAAACGTTATTTGTCAAAAGAGAAAATGGTCACACATTATTGGTTCAAATTTATGTTGATGATATAATATTTGGATCAACCAACAAGGACATATGTGAAGAATTCTCTTCAATAATGCAAGGAGAATTCGAAATGTCCATGATGGGAAAATTAAACTATTTTCTTGGACTTCATATCAAGCAACTTGAGCACGGCATCTTCATCAATCAAGCCAAATATTGTAAAGAATTACTAAAGAAATTTGAAATGGAAAATTGAAAAGAAAGTACAACTCCAATGGGCTCCGGAACATATGTTGATAAAGATGCATCGGGAATTTCAATCGACATATCCAAATATCGAGGTATGATTGGATCATTATTATATCTAACGGCCAGCCGGCCAGATATCATGTTTAGTGTTTGTCTGTGTGCAAGATTTCAGGCAGATCCGAAAGAATCACATCTAGTAGTTGTTAAAAGAATTATGAAGTATCTGAAAGGAACAAAAAATGTAGGCCTATGGTATCCCAAGGGTAGCATATGTAGCCTAGTTGGATACTCTGATTCGGATTATGCAGGATGCAAAACAGGCCGTAAAAGCACCAGCAGCACGTGCCATATCTTAGGAAATGCACTTGTTTCATGGTCTTGTAAAAAGCAAGCTTGCGTTGCACTTAGTACTGCTGAAGCTGAATACATTGCAGCAGGAAGCTGTTGTGCCCAGATTCTCTGGCTTAAACAGCAATTACATGACTATGGAGTTGATCTCAGATGCATTCCCTTAAGATGTGATAACACAAGCGCAATAAACATCTCAAAGAATCCAATTATGCACTCTAGAACTAAACACATCGATATCCGACATCATTTTCTACGGGATCATGTACTTAAAGGTAATGTTGAGGTAACATTTGTTGATACACACAATCAATTGGCTGATATATTTACAAAACCATTACCTAAAGACTCATTTTATAAAATCCGAAGAGAACTTGGTATTTTGAGTGAAAATGATCTTTAACCATTGCATGATATACATAGTTTGTCATATCCTTTATGTCTTGTTATTGAGGTAACATTTGTTGATACACACAATCAATTGGCTGATATATTTACAAAACCATTACCTAAAGACTCATTTTATAAAATCCGAAGAGAACTTGGTATTTTGAGTGAAAATGATCTTTAACCATTGCATGATATACATAGTTTGTCATATCCTTTATGTCTTGTTGATTATTGCTTCTTGATATATGAATTTGTGTATTAAATGATACAAATTTTCATAAAAAACTGAGTTTTTAAGCAAAACTGTGCTTATGTAGTCGAATACAACTGTCTGTATTCGAATACAAACTTTCCCAGATTTCCTGTATTCGAATACAAAGGATGTGTAGTCGAATACACGTTCCCAGAAAAATGTGTATTCGAATACAAGAAGGTGTAGTCGAATACACCTTCGCGTTTTTGCCCAGATATAAAAGCTGCTACACATAAGTTAGGGTTATTTCAGTTGGTATTCGAATACAGCCTCAGTTCCTTCTCTCATCTCTCTCAAACTCATCCATCCTCCTTCCACTTACTTACCCATTCACCCAACCTAACAAAATCCATTACTCTTTACTTCCTTCTTGTCATCCCTCTTCAAATCTCTCACAACTCTCACATTTTCTCTAAAACCCACTTTCACCAAAAATACCCTTTCTCACCATGGATGCTCGCAAACGAGGACCACGCACCAAACATGCCGCAGTAGGTCCCTCACGAAAACGAACCAAGACTCCCAACATCACGGATCTATCCCGGCTTCTACACACACCGGAGGAAATTGATCGTTTTCGCACCTTCTACTCGGACAAGCGCCTTATTATCCCCAAATACGGTACTTTGGACTCTTTTTCTGATTTTAAATTTCCTGCGTTGCTTAAAGCACAACATGTTGAAGAGTTTATAGGCTACAATGGTCCAGTTTATCCAGATTTGGTTAGGGTTTTTTATTGTAATCTCATACAAGAGGGCAAACTGCTAGTCTCGCGCGTTAAGGGTAAAGTTATTCGTTTAAATACCAAAACCATTGGCGAAATTCTGAATATTCCTTTTAATGGTGAACAATTTTGTCCAAACAATTTATGTGAATGGGGTGATATTTCTAAGTATGATGCGTATGTCTCTCTCTGTCGGTTTGATCGCCGCACCATGGAACAAAAGAGAGCTCAGGCAGGTTCCAAATATGCCCAGCAACGGTATGGTGTGGGAAATCTTACTGTTGATTATCGGCTTCTACACTATTTCCTTAGCTACATTTTGGTTCCGAAGGCTGGAAATTACTCCCAAATTTCGGAGTTTGAACTGCAAATTATGAATTTCATGTTTGAAGGTCGTCAACTTAATTGGGCATTTTTTGTGAAATCTATCATGCTTGGATCTCGCGAAGCAATTGGCTTACCATATGCAAAGGAAGTTTCACGAATTTTGGAACACTTTGGTGTGGACTTTGCTGATGAGGTTATGTTTACTCCCACCAAAGAAAATCTGTTGGATTTAGGTGTCTTGCCTAGCATGAGGATCATATGGAATGATGAGCTTGAAGCCTTTGTGCATAAAGGTGATCATGGTCCACCTTCTGAAGATGCACCGGCGGACACTGCTGGACCATCCAACACTGCTGCTCAAGGAGATGAAGATGGCGAGGAAACTGCATCTGATGATGATTATATCTCCAATCAAATGATCATGACTCGCCTTGATTCTTTCCAAACTTTCTTCCAAACTCAATTCGACAAGTTGACCACCTCTATCGACACTCGCTTCACCACCATTGAAACTACTATTGCTCGCAATCATGACGCACTATCTCAAGACATTAGTCAATTATCCGACAAACTTGATCATTTCCACATTCCGACAGAATTTGATTAAGTCTTTAAATTTTGTACTAAGTTCACTTTTTGTATTCTGTGTTATTGTAATATTTGCTTTATGAACTCCTTTGTCGTTTTAATTCTGGTGTGTTTTGTATTACTCGTTTCAGGACTTATTATGTATTCACTTTTATGATCTTCTAACTTAATTTCAATGCAGCAAGATAAAAAAGAAGATCAAAATAAGCTTCAAAATCCAAATAATAAATGATTAAATGTAAAGGTATATGATACAAATCAATAGTTCAAATACATGAGAACAATTCATATTTACATATGCATTTAACATGTTTTCGAAAATCAAAAACAACATTAACAAATCATTTAAAATCATATTTTTGACAATTTGCATAAGTGTATTCGAATACACCATGTTGTATTCGAATACAACTTAAGTCAAAGGCAAAACGTTAAATGGTGTATTCGACTACACCCATCTGTAGTCGACTACATGCTAAGTCAGTAGCCAAATGTATTCGACTACACTCATATGTAGTCGAATACAAGTTAAGTCAGAGGCTAAAATACATTAATCTGTATTCGACTACACTGATGTGTATTCGAATACAAGATGTAAAATTTGAATTTTTTGAACGTTACAAAGACGTGTATTCGAATACACATATACTGTATTCGAATACACCTGGAAACATTACAATTTTTCAGATCTGGGATGCCTCTAGAACATTGTAATTTTTCATCAAACCTCTTGGATCAATGGCCACGAATCTGAAAGGATGTTTTATGGAGTATAAATACCCCATAACTTTCAGATCAAAAATAACAATCCTTGAATTAATTCATTAAACAACTTTGAACAAAACTCTGATTTTTCTAAGTACTTGCATTAGATTTTCATATCATTCTAAAAGTTCTCAAGTACTTGAATTGCTATTGAGTTGTTTATCAATATACCACATCTTAGACTCATTCAAACCTTATTGTATCATTTGTACAAGATAGCTTAATCTAAGATAGTAGTGTGCTATCTTAGAAGTATTGT
>NC_021162.2:15086550-15089311 GCF_000331145.2 Cicer arietinum | reverse complement strand
GGCGTACTTCTATACTTACAAATGCTATAAGGGTTTCCTGGCGATCAAACAACTCAAAAATGGACTTTCCGAGCGATATTCATACCACCCTAAACCCGAAATACAATTTTAAATTTAGGAGAAGAATGCTATAAGAGTCTCACATTCCTCGATATCATCTGGACTTTTCGGGCGAAAATCGTAACACCCGACAAAAATGGACCAAAATTCTTATTTTTGTACAAGATGATGGCTAGGGTTTGAAATCTGATTGCTAGGGTTTGAAAATCGTACCAAACAACAAAAATGGACCGAAAACCGTATTTTCGGACCAGACGATGGCTAGTGTTTGAAATCTGACACGGAACCCGAAACACAGTCTTTAATGTAGGAGAAGAATTCTATAAGAATCTTCCGAACCTCGACTTCATTTGGACTTCTTGGGCGATTATCGTACCACTCGACAAAAAAGGACATAAATCTATAATTTTGGACCAGAACATGGCTAGTGTTTGAAATCGGACGCGGAACCGAAAACACAGTTATTAATTTTGGAGTAGAATTCCAAAAGAGTCTCTTGGTCCTCGATCTCATTTGGACTTCTCGGGTGATTTTCGTACTTCACAACAAAAATGGACTGAAATTTGTATTTTTGGTTTAAACGACGGCTAGTGTTTGAAATATTACGCCGAGCCCGACACACAGTTACCAATTTAGGAGAAAAATGCTATAAGGGTCTTCTAGTCCTCGATTTCATCTGGACTTTTGGGGCGATTTTCGTACCACTTGACAAAAATGGACTAAAATTTGTATTTTCTGACCAGACGATGGCTAGTGTTTGAAATCTAACCCGAAACACAATTATAAATTTAGGAGAAGCATGCTAAACGTCTCTCCCGTTCCTCATTTTCATCTAGACTTTTTAGGCGATTTTCGTACCACCCGAAAAAAATGGACTAAAATCCGTAACTTATAATAAAATAGAGTTGTCAAATAAATATGTAATTATTAGTTTATTCGACAACTATAATTTAATTTATGTTATTATTATCTTTGTTTTATTGCCTTACTTTATAACAAATATATAATAATAACATATAAAAAAAATAGAGATGACGAATAAAGTAATAATTACGTCTTTATTTTATTAGGGTTTAATGTTTTAGGGTGTTTAGGGTTTAAGAAATCACGTTTAGGGATTAAAGTTTAGAGTTTAAAATTCGGGATTTTGGTTTTAGTTTTTAGGGTTTAAGGTTTAAGGTTTTGGGTTTGACGTTCGGGTTATAGTATATAGGGTTATCTTCATTGCAAAATATTACTACAAAACGATCATAATAATAACATATAATGAAATATAGTTGTCAAATAAATGTGTAATTATTACTTTATTTGAGAATAATATTTTATTATATGTTATTCTAATCTGATTTGTTAAATAATATTATTATCTTCGTTTTGTAGTTGTACATAATAACAAAGATAATAATAACATATAACATAATTGAGTTGTCAAATAAATATGTCAAAATTAATTCATTTAACAACTCTATTTTATTATATGTTATTATTATCTTCGTTTTGAAGTTATACTTAATAATAAAGATAATAATAAAATGTAACAAAATTGAGTTGTCAAATAAATATAAAATAATTAATTATTTGACAACCCTATTTTATTATATGTTATTATTATCTTCGTTATTAAGTACAACTACAAAACGAAGATAATAATAATATTTAATAAAATAGAGTTGTCTAATAAATAAGTAATTATTACTTTATTTGACAACACTATTTTATTATATGTTAATATTATCTTCGTTTTATTGTTTTACTACATAACGAAGATAATAATAACATATAATAAAATTGAACTTAACAAATAAATCTTCTAGTTCCCTTGACGCAGTAGCACATATCTCTTTTTCCCTCTTCTCCAGATCATGCAGAGTCCTTGCAGCAGTCTGTGCAGCAACAAAAGCAACCATGTTGTTCATAGCTTAAGTCACTTGATCATCCCCGTTGACATTGACTCTTGCAGTGTAATCCCTTCTTGGATGCATTGTTTCCTCAAAACCAACATCAACAAGAAGTCTCAACATCCCTTATAATAATTCCAAAAATAACTTTTGACTACATTAATACATAATAACTACCCCTGATCTGACAACTCAGACCAATTACCCCGACGCATGATCAGATAACGACTCTCAACCTACAAGTTGACCTACAATCTATAACCAAAACTCCACATCCCCAAAGAAATCCAAACCAAAGCTCTGATACCACAATGTAACACCCCGATTTTTAACAGCGTGAGTGTATTTTTTTTCCAAAACAAATTCATAAAAACGAAGAAAATACTTTTGAATAAAATATTTAAGTCATAACACAACGACAAATAAGTCAACATAATTTACAAGCAGCGGAATAGTTTTTGAAATACGAATCCAAAGTATTTACACATCAAAAGTGGTACATGGAACCCATCGAAAATAAAATGTCAAGCTGACAATATTGGTGTAGGTACAGCCTTCCAAATTAAAATGAACTCATCCCAAAAGAAAGAATTCTAGTCCCTATGCAACCACCTAATCTAATCATGCTACAAAACTACACCACCCTGGTGATCTCCACGCGCCCCGCAAGATCCTCCTCACACTGCTTTGGTCAAGTATGACTATCTACTTTCCCATCTCCAGGGTACTAACCGGTAGGATGATCCTGGTTCTTATCTGAGGGCAAAACCCAGATTTCCACAATAATTGTAAAGGTCACCAAC
>NC_021162.2:15086020-15086447 GCF_000331145.2 Cicer arietinum | reverse complement strand
CCAAAAATGCATAAACCATGTTGAAAAATGAAGTTTTGACAAACTGCATTGTCGTAGCCGAATACAATTGAGAAAAGGCAGATTTTCAATTCTAAAATGGCTCTGAATCAATCAACACTTCAAACATTAATGTTATCAACTATTAACAAATAATTAACACCAAATTAATCTCCACAAATTCACGCCTCAATCACACATCGAATATTCATTAAATCAATTATAAACACATAAATACATCAAAACTTAATCGACCTAACTTCACACCTCAAAGTAATTACGACAAATCACAACAACAACCGAATATGTATATACAGTTATCAAAGTATAACAAACATGACTCGTGTGCCAAGCACCCTAATGCAATGCGTATATGCCAAAATGCATCATTTCGGAATTCCAAACCAAAACCCTCCTCGAGGGGTGTAAA
>NC_021162.2:15083168-15085466 GCF_000331145.2 Cicer arietinum | reverse complement strand
TTTGAGTCAATAAAATACTCTAAACTTTTTTTCTTTTTAAACTCAATCAAAAAGTAATTTAAAGAGTAACATTTTAAACTCTAACCATTTTTAATTTCAATCTATCTTTTTGCTTAAACTCTTTAACTTAGTTAAAATTTGAACTTTTTCACAACTTTAACAACGCTAATTTTTTGTAAAATTTCAATTTCAGTTCAAACTCATTTATTTGAAAATAACTCATTACGTAACTCAAACTCATCAAATTTAATTATCGTCAATTCACACCGACAACAATCAATTCAATTCCACAACACACATATAACACCTCAATTAAATTTCAACAATTCAAACATAACTCACCCAATTTCAAAACTCCACATTTTTACACATAAACCACCAAATTTCATCAATCCATTTTCTACAAAATCCACAAATAAATCACTTCTCAAAAATTCATAATAATAATTATGAACATATAAATCACACCATACTTGAATCACCGCAAACCACACCTCCAATTTAAATTCCACTAAATTACACATAATCACATTAAATTAATTTTTCACAAAATCACACCTCAAATACATCAAATTTCTTTTCCACAAAATCACAAATTATGTCCTAAATGCAAACTAAAAGTTTGGAAGGAGCCCTTACCTCCGTTGTAGCTTTAACAACCGATTACGGCACTGCGATTAATTCCTGTAAAATTTAAGTTTGTGACGTCGCTTCGAAAACTAGCTCACTAGCACCGCAGCATGGCAATGAGCAATTTTCTCTTCTGTCACTTCTCGAATGGAAGCTTAGAAGTTGAAGAAAAATGAAAGTTTATGTTTGTGGCTTTTTTGAAAAACCAACACTTTACTTGTTTTGCTTTTGAAACAGAGGTGAAGAAAGAAGGAAGATGCAAGGCAACGTGAATGCTACTGAGAACATTCTCTTCCTTTCATTGCCTTTTATACACACGCACTTGTGTATATATATATATATTAAAATAATAATAATATATAATAATAATAAATATCTAAACAAATATCTACATATTTTTATAAAAATCATCATTACACTTGTCACCTCACGTCACATCACAAACCACTTTTTCAGAAAAATATCTACTCTCGCCGTAATTCAATGGGCAGATGAATTTTTCTGAAAAATGCTACATCTCAGAAAAAAATTCTTCAACAAAAGATTCACCATAATTAAATAAAATTATTCATCGACGAATAATTTTAATCGGGTCTCTAAAAAGATATTTTTGGCATTTAACTCACAAAATGCCATAAAATTGGCTAAAAAGCCTCAGAAATTCAGCACAAAATTCTCCAAAATCCATAAAATTGGCTAAAAAGCATCAGAAATTCAGCACAAAATTCTCCAAAATACATAAATTAGAATTTAAAATTAAGGGTCTTACATTACTAACCTCCAAAAAGAAGTTTCGTCCTCAAAACTTAAAGTATGAGTAACAATCCACACTAGGTTTGTACTCAAATTCAACTTACAAGTCACAACTCGTTTTGCCCGACCCACTGGAAGAAAGTGTTGCTTACTCTGTTTCATAGGGTGCTTAATAACATTACGCGCTATCATAGTCGGTAAGACACGCCCATTACATTCAACACGATTTTCTCTACTATCAACAAGAGATTAAGGATGATCAGTTCCTCAATTTGTTAATAAGTAGCCAACAATCATGATGGTGTCTTAAACTATCTTAATCGAACTGTAATAGCACTCTGTGCGACATGCGCTTAAGGTTATTCTAATGCACAAGCGGTCAAACAATCTTCTCAACGTCCACTGAGTTTCCCTTATTTTCCTATAATTTTGATCCTATCGATGAAATACAATCGCCCATATCTATGTCATATAGCCTTATATACGTCCACTTGGTACGAAACACCAATTAAGTATCAAATCGAGCACAAACCTGAGCATTACCGCCGAGAACTCCCAAATTTCTCCATTTATCGCAAATCCTCGATTTCTTTAGTCGCACAACTACATCAAACCACAATGTCCTTATCAAAATGTTGGTCTAATTATAACTTTAATAATTACATCCCAACATCCGGTTGGTGATCAAAGTTTCCTCAAATATTTTCGATAACATGCCAAAACTATATTACTCATGATACACAAACTTCCTTCAGATTTTGTGCTTCATTTCAAGAGTAACGTCTCCAACAAAATCCAACTTGAATTTCATTCCTGATTAAGACCTACATTTGTCTCATGCCTTAACACCTCAAATTCACGCTTCACTAATCCATTTCCTACATACATCGCAATTCTAGACAAACCCGAAAATAA
>NC_021162.2:15079478-15082284 GCF_000331145.2 Cicer arietinum | reverse complement strand
TTCCCAAGACCAACATCTAAACCATAAATCATTTGTTACATTTCTTCTTTTTCAATTTCTACCATTAAATAAGATTATACTGATCCTCAGAATCTCCAAATACTCATCACACCGTCTAATTTCATCCATTTCATCTTAAGATATAATATCAGGTCTTTTTCATCATTGACTATAATCGTCTTAGTAATCTCACTAATTAAAACTCTTCTATTCATAACATAACATTTTTAGTAAATCTTCAAACGCTCTCATCCATAACCTTGTGGCTTTTAAACCATCTACTTAAAGATCAACCGTCTTAGGGTCCCAAATCAAATCTTGATCAATCCCTTTATCCTATCAAAATATACACATTCTCCAAATGTTTACCATCCTTTAATAAGCTTACTTTGCTACAATCTCTAAGTATTCTCGTACTCTATGTTTCCAATTCCACTTAATAGTGACATATGGTTCAATACATCAAGGCTTAACCCATTATGTTTATCCAAACATCACCCAAAATTCACACTTACGCCTCTACAGTTTCATCTAAAATCACTATCCACACTTACCATCTCCTAAACCACGCCGATATTTTTCATTTATCAACGAAATATATATTCTCTCTCTTATAATCGTCATGAGATTCATACTTAACAATCTAAGTTGTGAATCTAGTTTAACTCGAATGCTCGACATTACCCCTCAAGGTATTGACTATTCCTCAAAGCGTCATTTTCCTACCCAAGGTAGTATTCACCCTTAATGTGTGGTGCCCCTTGACTTTAATACAAGCCTCTTCTTGGAAACCTAAGCACCAAATGCTATTCCAAAAGGAAGCCTCGTCTTCTCAACCATTTCATGATGTTCACATCTCTTTGATAGTAATCAAACTTCATCTAGTCTCGTCCTGAAATCTACCAGGAAAACATCTAATACTTTTCTTAACAGAAGTCCTCCACTTAGATCTTTACTTGAAATCTCTTATTAGTCTAATGTTAATCCATCTTCGAGTTAACACCAACACATAGCTTATGTGTCCTTGGAACCATTTCATAAATTCCATGTCGTCATGATTTGTTTCAACTCTGCCTGACAATCCGTCATCTCAAAGATCTTTTCTACTTCTTGAATCCACTTATCAGCTTTTTCTGAGTTCTCATCACCCTTGAACTTTGGAGGATGGTAACGACGAAAATCTTCTAGTTCCCTTGACGCAGTAGCACATATCTCTTTTTCCCTCTTCTCCAGATCATGCAGAGTCCTTGCAGCAGTCTGTGCAGCAACAAAAGCAACCATGTTGTTCATAGCTTAAGTCACTTGATCATCCCCGTTGACATTGACTCTTGCAGTGTAATCCCTTCTTGGATGCATTGTTTCCTCAAAACCAACATCAAGAAGAAGTCTCAACATCCCTTATAATAATTCCAAAAATAACTTTTGACTACATTAATACATAATAACTACCCCTGATCTGACAACTCAGACCAATTACCCCGACGCACGATCAGATAACGACTCTCAACCTACAAGTTGACCTACAATCTATAACCAAAACTCCACATCTCCAAAGAAATCCAAACCAAAGCTCTAATACCACAATGTAACACCCCGATTTTTAACAGCGTGAGTGTATTTTTTTTCCAAAACAAATTCATAAAAACGAAGAAAATACTTTTGAATAAAATATTTAAGTCATAACACAACGACAAATAAGTCAACATAATTTACAAGCAGCGGAATAGTTTTTGAAATACGAATCCAAAGTATTTACACATCAAAAGTGGTACATGGAACCCATCGAAAATAAAATGTCAAGCTGACAATATTGGTGTAGGTACAGCCTTCCAAATTAAAATGAACTCATCCCAAAAGAAAGACTTCTAGTCCCTATGCAACCACCTAATCTGATCATGCTACAAAACTACACCACCCTGGTGATCTCCACGCGCCCCGCAAGATCCTCCTCACACTGCTTTGGTCAAGTATGACAATCTACTTTCCCATCTCCAGGGTTTTAACCAGTAGGATGATCCTGGTTCTTATCTGAGCGCAAAACCCAGATTTCCACAATAATTGTAAAGGTCACCAACCGAAATTAACAAACATCATATAACAGAATTCTTATATTTTCAAATGCTCAAAAGAACCTTTCGTCTTAGCATACTCCTCGAAAGGGTTTTCATATGTCCAAAAATGCATAAACCATGTTGAAAAATGAAGTTTTGACAAACTGCATTGTCGTAGCCGAATACAATTGAGAAAAGGCAGATTTTCAATTCTAAAATGGCTATGAATCAATCAACACTTCAAACATTAATATTATCAATTATGAACACATAATTAACACCAAATTAATCTCCACAAATTCACACCTCAATCACACATCGAATATTCATTAAATCAATAATAAACACATAAATACATCAAAACTTAATCAACCTAACTTCACACCTCAAAGTAATTACGACAAATCACAACAACAACCGAATATGTATATACAATTATCAAAGTATAACAAACATGAATCGCGTGCCAAGCACCCTAATGCAATGCGTATATGCCAAAATGCATCATTTCGGAATTCCAAACCAAAACCCTCCTCGAGGGGTGTAAATCATAATTGTACAGCCTCTCATAGACCAGCACTAATTACCGAGGTGCAATCTCTCACGGATCAGCGCGATTTACTAGCGTGCAGTCTCTCACATACCAACACGACATATAAGAGTGCAGTCGCTCACAAACCAGCACAATTTTCTACAGTGCAATCGCTCACAGATCAGCACATTGTAGAGTGCAATCTCTCACAGATCAGCACGAC
>NC_021162.2:15075861-15079246 GCF_000331145.2 Cicer arietinum | reverse complement strand
AAACTCTTTAACTTAGTTAAAATTTGAATTTTTTTCACAACTTTAACAACTCTAAATTTTTCGTAAAATTTCAACTTTAGTTCAAACTCATTTATTTGAAAATAACTCATTACGTAACTCAAACTCATCAAATTTAATTATCGCCAATTCACACCGACAACAATCAATTCAATTCCACAACACACATATAACACCTCAATTAAATTTCAACAATTCAAACATAACTCACTCAATTTCAAAACTCCACATTTTTACACATAAACTACCAAATTTCATCAATTCATTTTCTACAAAATCCACAAATAAATCACATCTCAAAAATTCATAATAATAATTATGAACATATAAATCACACCAAACTTGAATCACTGCAAACCACACGACCAATTTAAATTCCACTAAATTACACATATTCACATTAAATTAATTTTTCACAAAATCACACCTCAAATACACCAAATTTCTTTTCCACAAAATCACAAATAATGTCCTAAATGCAAACTAAAAGTTTGGAAGGAGCCCTTACCTCCGTTGTAGCTTTAACAACCGATAACGGCACCGCGATTAATTTCGGTAAAATTTAAGTTTGTACGTCGCTTCGAAAACTAGCTCACTAGCACCGCAGCATGGCAATGAGCAATTTTCTCTTCTATCACTTCTCGAATGGAAGCTTAGAAGTTGAAGAAAAATGAAAGTTTATGTGTGTGGCTTTTTTTGAAAAACCAACACTTTACTTGTTTTGCTTTTGAAACAGAGGTGAAGAAAGAAAGAAGATGCAAGGCAACGTGAATGCTACTGAGAACATTCTCTTCCTTTCATTGCCTTTTATACACACACACATGTGTATATATATATATATTAAAATAATAACAATATATAATAATAATAAATATCTAAACAAATATCTACATATTTTTATAAAAATCATCATTACACTTGTCACCTCACGTCACATCACAAACCACTTTTTCAGAAAAATATCTACTCTCGCCATAATTCAATGGGCAGATGAATTTTTCTGAAAAATGCTACATCTGAGAAAAAAAAATTCTTCGACAAAAGATTCACCGTAATTAAATAAAATTATTCATCGACGAATAATTTTAAACGGATCTCTAAAAAGATATTTTTGGCATTTATCTCACAAAATGCCATAAAATTGGCTAAAAAGCCTCAGAAATTCAGCACAAAATTCTCCAAAATACATATATTAGAATTTAAAATTAAGGGTCTTACATTACTACCCTCCAAAAAGAAGTTTCGTCCTCAAAACTTAAAGTATGAGTAACAATCCACACTAGGTTTGTACTCAAATTCAACTTACAAGTCACAACTCGTTTCGCCCGACCCACTGGAAGAAAGTGTTGCTTACTCCGTTTCATAGGGTGGTTAATAACATTACGCGCTATCATAGTCGGTAAGACACGCCCATTCCATTCAACATGATTTTCTCTACTATCAACAAGAGATTAAGGATGATCAGTTCCTCAATTTGTTAATAAGTAGCCAACAATCATGATGGTGTCTTAAACTATCTTAATCGAACTGTAATAGCACTATGTGCGACATGCACTTAAGGTTATTCTAATGCACAAGCGGTCAAACAATCTTCTCAACGTCCACTGAGTTTCCCTTATTTTCCTATAATTTTGATCCTACCGATGAAATACAATCGCCCATATCTATGTCATATAGCCTTATATACGTCCACTTGGTACGAAACACCAATTAAGTATCAAATCGAGCACAAAACTGAGCATTACCGCCGAGAACTCCCAAATTTCTCCATTTCTCGCAAATCCTCGATTTCTTTAGTCGCACATTACGCGCTATCATAGTCGGTAAGACACGCCCATTCCATTCAACATGATTTTCTCTACTATCAACAAGAGATTAAGGATGATCAGTTCCTCAATTTGTTAATAAGTAGCCAACAATCATGATGGTGTCTTAAACTATCTTTTCATTATGACAAGTCAAACATATTGTATTCACTCCATCACTTTTCCATTTATACAAACCTTAAATTTCTACCTCGAACCTTGATACATCTTCATTATTGTGATTTCAATAAATTTAGCCTTACTAATTCCCACCCAACTTTTCCATTTCATGCTCAATTATTCCCTATCACCCAAACATTAAACTCAGTTGATTGGCGAACACAATAACAACCCCCATGACATACACTCAATTAGTGCCTTTGTATAATTCGCATACCTTTATAATAACAATATCTAAATTACGAGTGAGATAATTCCTTTCATGAATCCTTAATTGTCATAAGCTACATCTCACTGTGCTGTTCCGACAAGTTTTCTTTGCACATTTTCCAAAATTTGGTTCACTCGCTGGATTCTTATTCATTCCCAACCTTCACCGAGGTACAAATTGAAAGAATCCTAACAATCAAACGTCCTAAAGAACGATTTCTCAACTGTTCCCAATAAGCACTTACTGAGAATTAATTAGCTAAAAACCTCGTCCTCATAACTTTGCAGTAAAATATCTCAGAGATCTACATATTTTTCATCGTCCATCTAGTCACTGAAACACTCATTTTAAATCTTAACACTTGACTTCCCAAGACCAACATCTGAACCATAAATCATTTGTTACATTTCTTCTTTTTCAATTTCTACCATTAAATAAGATTATACTGATCCTCGGAATCTCCAAATACTCATCACACCGTCTAATTTCATCCATTTCATCTTAAGATATAATATCAGGTCTTTTCCATCATTGACTATAATCGTCTTAGTAATCTCACTAATTAAAACTCTCCTATTCATAACATAACATTTTTAGTAAATCTTCAAACACTCTCATCCATAACCTTGTGGATTTTAAACCATCGACTTAAAGATCAACCGTCTTAGGGTCCCAAATCAAATCTTGATCAATCCCTTTATCCTATCAAAATATACACATTCTCCAAATGTTTACCATCCTTTAATAAGCTTACTTTGCTACAATCTCTAAGTATTCTCGTATTCTATGTTTCCAATTCCACTTAATAGTGACATATGGTTCAACACATCAAGGCTTAACCCATTATGTTTATCCAGACATCACCCAAAATTCACACTTACGCGTCTACAGTTTCATCTAAAATCACTATCCACACTTACCATCTCCTAAACCACACCGATATTTTTCACTTATCAACGAAATATATATTCTCTCTCTTATAATCGTCATGAGATTCACACTTAACAATCTAAGTTGTGAATCTAGTTTAACTCGAATGCTCGACATTACCCCTCAAGGTATTGACTATTCCTCAAAGCGTCATTTTCCTACCCAAGGTAGTATTCACCCTTAATGTGTGGTGCCCCTTGACTTTAATACAAGCCTCTTCCTGGACACCTAAGCACCAAAT
>NC_021162.2:15068416-15075302 GCF_000331145.2 Cicer arietinum | reverse complement strand
CCCTTATAATAATTCCAAAAATAACTTTTGACTACATTAATACATAATAACTACCCCTGATCTGACAACTCAGACCAATTACCCCGACGCATGATCAGATAACGACTCTCAACCTACAAGTTGACCTACAATTTATAACCAAAACTCCACATCCCCAAAGAAATCCAACCAAAGCTCTGATACCACAAGGTAACACCCCGATTTTTTACAGCGTGAGTGTATTTTTTTTCCAAAACAAATTCATAAAAACGAAGAAAATACTTTTGAATAAAATATTTAAGTCATATCACAACGACTAATAAGTCAACATAATTTACAAGCAGCGGAATAGTTTTTGAAATACGAATCCAAAGTATTTACACATCAAAAGTGGTACATGGAACCCATCGAAAATAAAATGTCAAGCTGACAATATTGGTGTAGGTACAGCCTTCCAAATTAAAATGAACTCATCCCAAAAGAAAGACTTCTAGTCCCTATGCAACCACCTAATCTGATCATGCTACAAAACTACACCACCCTGGTGATCTCCACGCGCCCCGCAAGATCCTCCTCACACTGCTTTGGTCAAGTATGACTATCTACTTTCCCATCTCCAGGGTACTAACCGGTAGGATGATCCTAGTTCTTATCTGAGGGCAAAACCCAGATTTCCCCAATAATTGTAAAGGTCACCAACCGAAATTAACAAACATCATATAACAGAATTCTTATATTTTCAAATTCTCAAAAGAACCTTTCGTCTTAGCATACTCCTCGAAAGGGTTTTCATATGTCCAAAAATGGATAAACCACGTTGAAAAATGAAGTTTTGACAAACTGCATTGTCGTAGCCGAATACAATTGAGAAAAGGCAGATTTTCAATTCTAAAATGGCTATGAATCAATCAACACTTCAAACATTAATGTTATCAACTATTAACACATAATTAACACCTAATTAATCTCCACAAATTCACACCTCAATCACACATCGAATATTCATTAAATCAATTATAAACACATAAAGACATCAAAACTTAATCAACCTAACTTCACACCTCAAAGTAATTACGACAAATCACAACAACAACATAATATGTATATACAATTATCAAAGTATAACAAACATGACTCGCGTGCCAAGCACCCTAATGCAATGCGTATATGCCAAAATTCATCATTTCGGAATTCCAAACCAAAACCCTCCTTGAGGGGTGTAAATCATAATTGTACAGCCTCTCACAGACCAGCACTAATTACTGAGGTGCAATCTCTCACGGATCAGCGCGATTTACTAGCGTGCAGTCTCTCACAGACCAACACGACATATAAGAGTGCAGTCGCTCACAAACCAGCACAATTTTCTAGAGTGCAATCGCTCACAGATCAGCACATTCTAGAGTGCAATCTCTCACCGATCAGCACGACGCGACAATCCCCGCAAGGATAAGATGAACCAACAATTCACATGGCATCATCCCGTGGCCCATCACGGTCACCACTATCAACAAAAGATTCACCGTAATTAAATAAAATTATTCATCGACGAATAATTTTAATCAGGTCTCTAAAAAGATATTTTTGGCATTTAACTCACAAAATGCCATAAAATTGGCTAAAAACCCTCAGAAATTCAGCACAAAATTCTCCAAAATACATAAATTAGAACTTAAAATTAAGGGTCTTAAAATCTTGGTTTTGTAATTGTAATTAATAACAAATATAATAATAACATATAACAAAATTGATTTGTCAAATAAATATGTCAAAATTAATTTATTTGACAACTCTATTTTATTATATGTTATTATTATATTCGTTGTTAAGTACAACTACAAAACGAAGATAATAATAATAATATTTAATAAAATAGAGTTGTCTAATAAATAAGTAATTATTACTTTATTTGACAACACTATTTTATTATATGTTATTATTATATTCGTTGTTAAGTACAACTACAAAACGAAGATAATAATAATAATATTTAATAAAATAGAGTTGTCTAATAAATAAGTAATTATTACTTTATTTGACAACACTATTTTATTATATGTTATTATTATCTTCGTTTTGTAGTTATACTTAATAACAAAAATAATAATAAAATATAACAAAATTGAGTTGTCTAATAAATATGAAATAATTAATTTATTTGACAACTCTATTTTATTAAATATTATTATCATCTTCGTTAATGAGTACAACTACAAAACAAAGATAATAATAATATTTAATAAAATAGAGTTGTCTAATAAATAAGTAATTATTACTTTATTTGAAAACACTATTTTATTATATGTTATTATTATATTCATTTTATGGTTTTACCATAAAATGAATATAATAATAACATATAATAAAATAGTGTTTTCAAATAAAGTAATAATTACTTATTTATTAGACAACTCTATTTTATTAAATATTATTATTATCTTCGTTTTGTAGTTGTACTCAATGACAAAGATAATAATAACATATAATAAAATAGAGTTATTATTATCTTCATCATGTAATTATATTTTTATTTAATAGTTCAATTGTGTTATTATTATCTTTGTTTTGTAGTTATACTTAATAACAAAGATAATAATAAAATATATCAAAATTGAGTTGTCAAATAAATATGAAATAATTAATTTATTTGACAACTCTATTTTATTATATATTATTATTATCTTCGTTATTGAGTACAACTACAGAACAAAGATAATAACAATATTTAATAAAACAGAATTGTCTAATAAATAAGTAATTATTACTTTATTTGAAAACACTATTTTATTATATGTTATCATTATATTCATTTTATTGATGTACTTCATAACGAAGACAACACTAACATATAATAAAATAGATTTGTTAAATAAAGTAATAATAACATATTTATTTGACAACTTTATTTTATTATATGTTATTACTATATTTGGTATGCAGTCAAACTTTAAAAGGATGATAATAATAACAAAAGATAAAATAAAATTATCAAATAAATTAATAGTTACATATTTATTAGACAACTCTTTTTTATTATATGTCATTATTATCTTCGTTTTATAGTTTTACTTCATAACGAAGATAATAATAATAATATTTAATAAAATAGAGTTGTCTAATAAATAAGTAATTATTACTTTATTTGAAAACACTATTTTATTATATGTTATTTTTATTTTCGTTATATAGTTGTACTTCATAACGAAGACAATACTAACATATAATAAAATAGAGTTGTCTAATAAATAAGTAATTATTACTTTATTTGAAAACACTATTTTATTATATGTTATTTTTATTTTCGTTATATAGTTGTACTTCATAACGAAGATAATAATAAAATTAAATAAAATAGAGTTGTCAAATAATGTAATACTTTGTTTTCTATAATGTAATACTTTGTTTTCTATAATGTAAAATAATGTAATACTTTGTCAAATAATATAACATTATTTTGTAATATATTATTATTATCTTCGTTTTCTATTTAATTTACAACTCGATTTTGTTATATGTTATTATTATTTTCGTTATTTAGTACAATTACAAAACGAATTTTTTTATTTCGTTATAACTTATTTGTTTGACAACTCTATTTTACAACTCTATTTTGTAATATGTTATTATTTACTTCGTTATAACTTATTTGTTTGACAACTCTATTTTATTTTATGTTATTATTATCTTAGTTATGATATAGAACTATAACACGATAATAATAATAATAACATAGAACAAAATTGAGTTGGCAAATAAACAAATAAATACATATTTATTTGAAAACTCTATTTTATTATATGTTATTATCATCTTCGTTACGAACAAAAACTATAAAACAAAGATAATAAAAATATATAACAAAATAGAGTTGTAAAATAAATATGTAATTATTACTTGATTAGACAACTCTATTTTATTATATGTTTCTATTATATTCATTATAAAGTAGAACTATATGACGAAGATAATAGTATCATATAATAAAATAGAGTTGTCAAATAAAGTAATAATTACATATTTATATGACAACTCTATTTTAGTATAAGTTATTATTATTTTCATTTTTTAGTTGTACTAAATAATGAAAATAATAATAACTTATAACAAAATTGAGTTGTAAAATAAATATGTAATTATTATTTTATTATATGTTTTTATTATCTTTGTTAAGAAGTAAACCTACAAAAACAGAGATAATAATAACATATAATAAATTAGAGTTGTCAAATAAACTAATAATTACATATTTGTTTGACAACCCTATTTTATTAAATGATATTACTATCTTCGTTATGCAGTCAAACCTCAAAATGAAGATAATAATAAATATATAATAAAATAGCGTTTTCAAATAAAGTAGTAATTACTTATTTATTAGACAACTCTATTTTATTATACGTTATTATTATCTTCGTTTTATAGTTGTACTAAATAACGAAAATAATAATAACATATAACAAAATTGAGTTGTAAAATTAATATGTTATTAATACTTTATTTGACAACTCTAATTTCTTATATGTTATTATTATCTTCCTTGTCTAGTAAAACTATATAACGAATATATTAATAGCATTTAATAAAATAGAGTTGTCAAATAATATAATAATTAAAAAGCATTCTTCTCGTAAATGTATAATTGTGTTTCGGGTCATATTTTGAACATTAGCCATCATTTGGTCTAAAAATACGAATTTTGTTCCATTTTTGTTGGGTGGTACGAAAATTGCCAGAAAAGTCTAGATGATATCGGGGATTTTAATACCACCTTATTTCGGTCCAATTTCGTAGGGTGGTACGAAAATCGCCTGAAAAGTCCCGATGAAATCGAGGAATGAGAGACACTTATAGCATTCTTCTCTAAAATTTATAAGTATGTTTCAGGTTCCGTGCCATATTTCAGACACTAGTCATCCTCTTATCCGAAAATACAGATGTTGGTCCATTATCGTCGATGGGTGCAAAAGTCACTCGAAAAGTCCAAATGAAATCGAGGACCGAGAGACCATTATAGAATTCTTGTTATAAATTTATAAATGTGTTTTGGGTTCCACGTTAGATTTGAAACACAAGCCATCGTCTTGTTCGAAAATTCGGATTTCGGTCTATTTTAGTTGGGTGGTATGAAAATCGCCCGAAACGTCCAGATGAAATCGAGGACTGGGAGACCATTATAGCATTCTTCTCCAAAATTTATAACTGTGATTCGAGTTCGACACTAGATTTCAAACATTAGCCATCGTCTGGTCCGAAAATACGATTTTCGGTCTATTGTTGTCGGGTGGTACAAAAATCGCCCGAAAAGACTAGATGAAATCGAAGACTAGGATACCCTTATACCATTCTTCTCCAAAATTTATAATTGTGTTTCGGGTTCCGCATCAGATTTCAATTACTAGCCATCGTCTTGTAAGAAAATACGGATTTCGGTCTATTTTTTTTAGGTGATTCAAAAATCGCCCGAAAAGTTTAGAATAAATTGAAGACCAGGAGACCCTTATAGCATTCTTCTCTTAAATTTATAACTTTGTGTCGGGTTCTGCGTCAGATTTCAAACACTAACCATCGTTTGGCCTGAAACTACGAAATTTGGTCCATTCTTGTTGGGTGGTACTAAAATCGTCCGAAAAATCAAGATGAAATCGAGGACCGGGAGACCATTATAGCATTCTTCTCCAAAATTTATAACTGTGTTTCGGGTTTTGCGCCAGATTTCAAACACTAGGCATCGTCTGGTCTTAAAATACTGATTTTGGTCCTTTTTGTCGAGGGGTACGAAAATCGCCCGAAAAGTCCAAATAAAATCGAGGACCAGAAGACTCTTATTATATCATTCTTCTCTTGAAATTATACCTGTATTTCGGGTTCCGCGTCTGATTTCAAACATTGGCCATCGTCTGGTCCGAAAATACATAATTTGTTCCATTTATATCGATGGGTACAAAAATCGCTTGAAAAGTCTAGATGAAATCGGGGCCAAGTGACCCTTATAGGATTCTTCTTCTAAATTTAAACTCTATAACTCGACAAAAATCGACCGAAATTTGTATTTTCATACAAGACGATGGCTAGTGTTTGAATTCTGATGGGGAACCCAAAAAGCAATTATAAATTTAGAAGAAGAATACTATAAGGGTCTTTCGGTCATCGATTTCATCTTGACTTTTCAGGCAATTTTCGTACCACGCGACAATCATGTTAATATTATATTCGTTTTATAGTTTTACTACATAACGAAGATAATCATAATGTATAATAAAATAGAGTTGTCAAATAGAGTAATAATTATTTATTAATTTTACAACTCAATTTTGTTATATGTTATTATTATTTTCATTATTTAGTACAACTTCAAAACGAAGATAATCATAACGTATAATAAAACAAAGTTGTCAAATAAATTTGTAATTATTAATTTATTTGAAAATTCTATTTTAATATATGTTATTATTATCTTCATTTAAAAGGGTTTGACTACATAACTAAGATAGTAATATCATTTAATTTAATAGAGTTGTCAAATAAATATGAAATTATTACTTTATCTGACAACTCTAATTATATGTTATTATTATCTTTGTTTTATAGTTTTAATTCCTAACAAAGACAATAATAGCATATAATATAATAGAGTTGTCATATAAATATGTAATTATTACATTATTTGACAACTCTATTTTACTATATGATACTATTATCTTCGTCATGTAGTTGTACTTTATAACGAAGATAATAGAAACATATAATAAAATAGAGTTGTTTAATCAAGTAATAAATATATATTTATTTGACAACTCTTTTTTGTTATATATTGTTGTTATCTTTGTTTTATAGTTTTAGTTCATAACGAAGATCATAATAACATATAATAAAATAGAGTTGTCAAATAAAGTAATAATTACATATT
>NC_021162.2:15056354-15067794 GCF_000331145.2 Cicer arietinum | reverse complement strand
TTTTAACAAAGATAATATATAATAACATATAACAAAATAGAGTTGTCAAATAAAGTAATAATTACATCTTTATTTGACAACTCAATGTTCTTATATGTTTTTATTATTTTTGTTTTGTAATTGTACTATATAACGAAAATAATAATAACATATAACAAAATAGAGTTGTAACTTAAATACAAAGCGAAGATAATTATAATATATAATAAAATACTGTTGTCAAATAAATATTTAAGTATTACATTATTTGAAAACTCTATTTTATTTAATGTTATTATTATCTTCGTTTTATGGTTTTATTTATAAAAAAGACAATAATAATAACATATAATAAAAAAAAAGTTGTCAAATAAATATGTAACTATTAATTTATTTGATAATTCTATTTTATCATATGTTATTATTATCTTCCTTTTAAAGTTTGACTGCATAACAAATATAGTAAAAACATATAATAAAATAGAGTTGTCAAATAATTAATTATTTCATATTTATTTAACAACTCAAAACGAAGATAATAATAAAATAGAGTTGTCAAATAAATAAGTAATTATTAATTTATTTGAAAGCACTATTTTATTATATGTTATTATTATCTTCCTTTTAAAGTTTGACTGCATAACAAATATAGTAAAAACATATAATAAAATAGAGTTGTCAAATAAATATGTAATTATTACTTTATTTAACAACTCTATTATATTATATGTTATTATTGTGTTCGTTATGAAGTACAACTATATAACGAAAATAGTAATAACATGAAATAAAATAGAGTTGTCAAAAAAAGTAATTAGTACATATTTATTTGATAAACTAAATTTTATTATATGTTATTATTATCTTCGTTATGTAGTAAAACAATAAAACAAAGATAATAATAACATATAATAAAATAGTGCTTTCAAATAAATTAATAATTACTTATTTATTTGACAACTCTATTTTATTAAATATTATAATTATCTTTGTTTTGTAGTTGTACTCAATGACGAAGATAATAATAACATTTAATAAAATAGAGTTGTCAAATAATTAATTATTTCATATTTATTTAACAACTCAAAACGAAGATAATAATAAAATAGAGTTGTCAAATAAATTAATTTTGATATATTTATTTGAAAACTCAATTTTTTTTATATATTTATTATTATCTTTTTTATTAACATATAATAAAATATTATTTTAAAATAAAGTAATAATTACATCTTTACTTGACAACTATATTTCATTATAAGTTATTATTATGATCGTTTTGTAGTAAAATTTTGCAATGAAGACAACCTTATATACTATAACCCAAACCTCAAACCCAAAACCTTAAACCTTAAATCCTAAACCTTAAATGTATAAAACTATAAAACGAAGATAATAATAACATAAATTAAATTAGAGTTGTCAAATAAAGTAATAATTACATATTTATTTGACAACTCTATTTTATTATATGTTACGGATTTTAGTCCATTTTTGTTGGGTAGTACGAAAATCGCCCAAAAAGTCCATAAGAAAATGAGGAGCGGGAGAGCATTTTATCACATTTCTCCTAAATTTATAATTGTGTTTCGGGTTAAATTTAAAATACTAGCCATCGTCTGGTCAAAAAATACAAATTTTAGTCCATTTTTACATGTGGTACGAAAATCGTCCGAAAAGTGCAGCTGAAATCGAAAACCAGAAGACCCTTATAGCATTTTTCTCCTAAATTTGTAACTGTGTGTCAGGCTCGGCGTCATATTTCACACACTAGCCATCGTTTGAACCAAAAATACGAATTTCAGTCCATTTTTGTTGTGAAGTAGAAAAATCTCCCGAGAAGTTCAAATGCAATTGAGGACCTAGAGACCCTTTTAGAATTCTTCTCCTAAATTAATAATTGTGTTTCGGGTTTCGCGTCAGATTTCAAACACTAGCTGTCTTCTTGTTCGAAAATACGGATTTCGGTGCATATTAGTTGGGTGGTACGAAAATCTCCCGAAATGACCAGATGAAGTCAAGGACTAGGATACCTTTATAGCATTCTTCTCCAAAATTTAAAACTTTGTTTCGGGTTCCGCACCAAATTTCAAACACTAGACCTCGTCTTGTCCAAAAATACAGATTTCGGTCCATTTTCGTTAGGTGGCACGAAAATCGCCCGAAAAGTCTAGATGAAATGGAGGACAGGGAGACCATTATAATATTCTTATCCAAAGTTTATAACTGTGTTCCAGGTTCCACATCAGATTTCGAACACTAGCCATCGTCTTGTTCGAAAATATGGATTTCGTTCCATTTTAGTCGGGTGGTACGTAAATCTCCCAAAAAGGCTAGATGAAATCGAGGACAGAGAGACCCTTATAGCATTCTTCTCCAAAATTTATAAATGTGTTTCGTGTTCGGATCCAGATTTCGAACACTAGCCATCGTCTGGTCCGAAAATACGATTTTCAGTTTATTTTTGTCAAGTGCTATGAAAATATCCCGAAAAGTCCAGATGGCATTCTTCTCCTAAATTTATAATTCTATTTTGGGTTCCGCGTAAGATTTCAAACACTAGCCATTTTTGTCTTGTAGAAAAATATCGATTTCGGTCCATTTTTGTCGGATGGTACTGTAAGTCTAGAAGTACGCCTAAGAGGGGGGATTAGGTGTTAGTAAAGTTTCTTGATTTTAGTGATATGGTAGTTGAATTTTCTGAGTTTAAGAACAAAGCTTAATAAAAATTGCATTAAGTAAATGAACACTTTAAGATTTATCTTGGTTCCCCTTATAACCAAGGGTACGTCCAGTCCTCTTGCACACCATAAGAGATTAATTCAATACTTGTCAGAAAATGTACAACTCCCACCCTGGGATTCTTGCTACAAAACTTCTAACAAAATATCGGCCAATTGATTGTGTGTATCAACAAATGTTACCTCAACATTACCTTTAAGTACATGATCCCGTAGAAAATGATGTCGGATATCGATGTGTTTAGTTCTGGAGTGCATGATTGGATTCTTTGAGATGTTTATTGCGCTTGTGTTATCACATCTTAAGGGAATGCATCCGAGATCAACTCCATAGTCATGTAATTGCTGTTTGAGCCAGAGAATCTGGGCACAACAGCTTCCTGCTGCAATATATTCAGCTTCAGCAGTACTAAGTGCAACACAAGCTTGCTTTTTACAAGACCATGAAACAAGGGCATTTCCTAAGACATGACATGTGCCACTGGTGCTTTTACGGTCTGTTTTGCATCCCGCATAATCCGAATCAGAGTATCCTACTAGGCTACATATGCTACCCTTAGGATACCATAGGCCTACATTTGTTGTTCCTTTCAGATACTTCATAATTCTTTTAACAGCTACTAGATGTGATTCTTTCGGATCTGCCTGAAATCTTGCACACAAACAAACACTAAACATGATATCTGGCCGGCTGGCCGTTAGATATAATAATGATCCAATCATACCTCGATATTTGGATATGTCGATGGAAATTCCTGATGCATCTTTATCAACATATGTTCCGGAGCCCATTGGAGTTGTACTTTCTTTGCAATTCTCCATTTCAAATTTCTTTAGTAATTCTTTACAATATTTGGCTTGATTGATGAAGATGCCGTGCTCAAGTTGCTTGATATGAAGTCCAAGAAAATAGTTTAATTTTCCCATCATGGACATTTCGAATTCTCCTTGCATTATTGAAGAGAATTCTTCACATATGTCCTTGTTGGTTGATCCAAATATTATATCATCAACATAAATTTGAACCAATAATGTGTGACCATTTTCTCTTTTGACAAATAACGTTTTATCAACTTCTCCTTTGTCAAATCCTCGTTCACATAAAAAGGTGCTTAATCTGTCATACCAAGCTCTTGGAGCTTGTTTTAGACCATAAAGAGCCTTTTTCAATTTGTAAACGTGTGAGGGATTTTTGGAATCTTCAAATCCAGGGGGCTGCTTGACATAAACTTCTTCATTTATGTACCCATTGAGAAATGCACTTTTCACGTCCATTTGATATAACTCAAAATTCATGGAGCAAGCATATGCTAATAGTAGACGTATGGCTTCTAGTCTTGCTACCGGAGCAAATGTTTCGTCAAAGTCTATCCCTTCCTCTTGATTGTATCCTTGAGCAACCAATCTAGCTTTGTTGCGAACAACTATGCCATTCTCATCTAGTTTATTTTTGAACACCCATTTTGTACCAATGATGTGTTTATTTCCAGGATTAGGAACAAGTTCCCAAACTTGGCTTCTTTCGAATTGATTGAGTTCTTCTTGCATGGCAAGTATCCATTGATCATCTTTAAGTGCTTCACCAATTTTGGAGGGTTCGATTTGAGAAACAAACGCCATGTTTAAGCAAGCATCTTGCAATTTTAACCTTGTTGTGACTCCTTTATTTATATCACCTATGATGTTGTCAATAGGGTGATATCTATGGGTTCTCCATTCTTTAGGAAGATCATCACTTTGCCTTTCAATATTGACTCCACTTTCTTGTTGAAGTTCTTTGCTTGGATCATTACTTTCAAAAACATCATCATCATCACAAGAAATAATATTTTCTTCTTTTATGGGGTTAGTTTCATCAAAGGTTACATGCATTGATTCTTCAACTAATAAGGTTCTTTTATTAAAGATTCTAAATGCTTTACTAGATAAAGAGTAACCGAGAAATATACCTTCATCAGCTTTTTCATCAAATTTTCCAAGGTTGTCTTTACCATTATTTAACACAAAACATTTACATCCAAAAATGTGAAAGTGAGAGATATTGGGTTTTCTACCTTTGTAAAGTTCATATGGAGTTTTCTTAAGAATTGGCCTAATAATTACCCGGTTGGAAACATAGCATGCTGTGTTTACAGCATCTGCCCAAAAGTATTTTGGTAGATTTGAGTCGCTTAGCATAGTTCTAGCAAGCTCTATTAAGGATCTATTCTTTCTCTCAACGACCCCATTTTGTTGTGGTGTTCTTGGTGCAGAAAAATTGTGAAAAATACCATTTTCTTCACAAAATTCTTCAAATGAAGTATTTTGAAATTCCCTTCCATGATCACTTCTAATTGATACAATTTTGGCAGATTGTTCATTTTGGACTAGCTTGGCATAGTTTTTAAATGCCTTAAAAGCTTCATTTTTATTTGCCAAAAATAAGGTCCAAGTGAACCTTGAGTAATCATCAACAATAACTAGTCCATATGAGTTTCCACCAAGACTTTTGGTTCTTGATGGACCAAACAAATCCATATGTATCAATTGTAGTGGTCTAGAAGTTGAAATGACATTTTTAGGTTTGAAAGAACTTTTTGTTTGTTTGCCTTTTTGACAAGCGTCACATAATTTATCCTTTATAAATTTTATTTTTGGTAAGCCTACAACAAGATCATGCTTGACCAATTTGTTTAAATGATCCATGTGAATATGAGCAAATCTCTTATGCCATAGCCAAGCATCATTATTGTCGCTTACCAAAAGACATTTCATTTTCAAGGATAAATCTTCAAAATTAAGTATGAAAATGTTTTTGAAACGCTTACCAACAAACTGAGTTTCATTTGTAGCTTCATTTTGGATGACGCACTCATCTTTATTAAAAACTATCTTGTATCCTTTGTCACAAAGCTGGCTGATGCTTATGAGATTATGTTTTAGACCTTCAACATATAAGACATCTTCAATTGAGGGAGATGGTGCTGTACCAACTTTTCCAATGCCTAAAATTTTTCCTTTGTTGTTGTCTCCATATACTACATGTCCCTTTGACTCAAGTGTTAAAGCTGAAAATTTTGTTATATCACCCGTCATGTGTTTGGAGCAGCCACTATCCAAGTACCACATGTTTGAAGTCTTTTGTTTGCTTACCTACAAAATTGAAATCAAACTTTATTAGGTACCCAATGTGCTTTGGGTCCTTGATGGTTAGTACCTTTCTTTACCCATATGAAATGACCTTTTGGAACACTAATGTTTCTAATATGACATGTATTAGGTGTATGACCATGAAGACCACAATAAGAACAAGTAGGATTAAATCTACTATTAGTAGCATATGTATGAGATTTATTTTGAATAATTTTCTTATTATAAAGATCATCCTTTTTCATAACTATAATCTTTTCTTGATTAGATTGACTACTTGCTTTAACAAAAATAGTTTTGTTCAAATTTGGTTTATCAAATTTTGAATATCCAAGACCACTTTTGTCATTTGAGTATCTTTGCATATTTAAAACATTTTCCAATCCTAATTGTCCCTTTTCGTACCGTTCAATCACCCTATTTAATTGAACAATTTTGAAAGAGAGGGAATCACATTTATTTCATGCAAAATTCTGTTTTAGCTTTTCAGAATTTTTCTCCATAATATCAACTTTTTCTTGTAAACTTGAGATTTGTTTCTTTTGTGTTGATACTAGTTTACACAGATTTTTACATTCAATAAGTAATTCCTTTATTGGGTTTTGAGCATCATTGTATTCTATAATTAATTCATTATTAGTCTTATTATAATGAGGAGAGTCTATAATACTAACCTCTTCTTCATCATCTGATTGATGCGAGGCCATTAATGCAACGTTGGCGCATTCTTCACTTTCTGTTTCTGAAGATGAACTTACTTCATTGTCTTCCCAAGCTATGTATGCCTTCTTGAAGTCTTTCTTTTTGTTGACATTCTTCTTAGCAAGATTTGGGCAATCTGCTTTAATATGTCCTTATCAAACAACACTATTTTATTATATTTTATTATTAAATTCACAACTCAATTTTGTTATATGTTAATATTATTTTCGTTATTAAGTACAACTACAAAATGAAAATAATAATATCATTTAATAAAATAGAATTGCCAAATAAATTAATATTTACAAATTTATTTGACAACTCAGTTTTTTTATATGTTATTATAATTTTCGTTATTAAGAACAAACAATAAAACGAAGATAATAATAACATTTAATTAAATGGAGTTGTCAAATAAAATAACATTGACTGTAATATGTCCTTATCAAATAACATTGACTGTAATATGTCCTTATTAAATGGAGTTGTCAAATAAAATAATATGTCCTTATCAAACAACACTATTTTATTTTATTATATGTTATTATTATCTTCATTATATAGTTGTACTTCATAACGAAGATAATAATAACATAAAATAAAATTGAGTTGTCAAATAAATATGTACTTATTTCTTTATTGACAACTCTATTTTATTATATGTTTCTATTATCTTCGTTATGAAGCACAAGTTCATGACAAAGATAATCATCACATATAATAAAATATAGTTATCAAATAAAGTAATAATTACATATTTATTTGACAATTGTCTTTTAGTATATGTTATTATTATCTTCATTATATAGTTGTACTTCATAACGAAGATAATAGAAACATATAATAAAATAGAGTTGTCAATAAAGAAATAAGTACATATTTATTTGACAACTATATTTGATTATATGTAATTATTATGATCGTTTTGTAGTAATATTTTGCAATGAGGATAACTCTATATACTATACCCCGATCCTCAAACCTCATACCTTAAACCCTAAACCTTAAACCCTAAACACTAAACCCAAAACCCTGAACCCTAAACTCTAAACCTTAATCCCTAAACGTGATTTCTCAAACCCTAAACACCCCATTAAATAAAGATGTAATTACTACTTTATTTGACAACTCTATTTTTTTATATGTTATTATTATATTCATTATAAAGTAAAACTATAAAGTAATAATTACATATTTAATTGACAACTCTATTTTATTACGGATTTCAATTCATTTTTGTCGGATGGTATGAAAAACGCCCAAAAAGTCCAGATGAAAATGAGGAACGGGAGACACTTTTAGCATGCTTCTCTTAAATTTATAATTGTGTTTCGGGTTCCGCATCAGATTTCAAACACTAGCCATTGTCTGGTCAGAAAATACAAATTTCAGTCCATTTTTGTCAGGTGGTACAAAAATCGCCCAAAAAGTCCATATGAAATCAAGGACATAGAGACCCTTTTAGAATTCTTCTCCTAAATTAATAACTGTGTTTTCGGTTCCGTGTCAGAATTCAAAAACAACCCATGTTTTGGTCCAAAAATACAAATTTATGTCCATTTTTGTAGAGTGGTACGACAATCGCCTAAGAATTCCAAATGAAATCGAGGACCAGAAGACTCTTGTAGAATTCTTCTCCTACATTTAAGATCGTGTCTAAGGTTCCGTGTTAGATTTCAAACACTAGCCATCGTCTGGTCCAAAAATACGGTTTTCAGTCCATTTTTGCTTCGAGACCAGGAGACCATTATAATATTCTTCCCCAAAATTTATAACTTTGTTTCGGGGTTCCGCGCCAGATTTCATACACTAGCCATCGTTTGGTCCGAAAATATGATTTTCGGTCTATTTTTGTAATGTGGTACAAAAATCGCCCGAAAAGAAACGATGAAATCGAGGACCAGGAGACCTTTATAGCATTCTTCTCCTAAATTTATAATTATGTTTTGGGTTCCACATCAGATTTCAAACACTAGCCATCATCTTGTACAAAAATACGGATTTCGGTCTATTTCTGTTTGGTGGTACGAAAATCGCCCGAAAAGTCCAGATGAAATCGAGGATTGGGAGACTTTTATAGCATTCTTCTCCAAAATTTATAATTTTGTTTTGGGTTCCGCATCAGATTTCAAACACTAGACATCATCTTGTACGAAAATACGAATTTCAGTCCATTATAGCATTCTTCTCCTAAATTTATAATTGTGTTTCAATTTCCACATCAGATTTCAAACACTAACCATCTTTTGGTCCGAAAAACAGATTTTGGGACCGTGTTTAGATGAAATCAACCGAAAAGTGTAGATGAAATCGAGGACCAGGAGACCAATATAGCATTCTTCCCCAAAAGTTAGAACTATGTTTCGGGTTCCGCATCAGATTTCAAAAACTAGCCATCGTCTGGTCCGAAAATATGATTTTCGGACTATTTTTGTCAGGTGGTACAAAAATCGCCCGAAAAGACCATATGAAATCGAGGAACAGGAGACCCTTATAGCATTTTTATAAAAAATTTATAATTGTCTTTCGGGTTCCGTGTCAGATTTCTAACACTAGCCATCGTCTTATTCGAAAATACAGATTTCGGTCCATTTTTGCCAGGTGGTACTAAAATCGCTCGAAATTTCCCGATGAAATCAAGGACCGAGAGACCCTTATAAGATTCTTCTAAAAAATTTATAACTATGTCCCATGTTCCGCGCTAGATTTTAAACACTAGCCATCTTCTGGTACGAAAATACAGATTTTGGTCCATTTTTATCCAAGGGTACGAAAATCGCCCTAAAGATCCAAATGAAATCGAGGAGCAGGAGACCCTTAAAGCATTCTTCCTCAAAATTTATAACTGTGTTTCGGGTTCCGCGTAGATTTCAAACACTAGCCATCGTTTGGCCCAAAAATACGATTTTCGATCTATTTTGGTCGGGTGGTACGAAAATCTCCCGGAAATACTAGATAAATCGATGACTGGGAGACCCTTATAGCATTCTTCTCCTAAATTTATTATTGTGTTTCAGGTTCCGCATTATATTTCAAACATTAGCCATCGTCTTGTTCGCAAATACGGATTTCGATCCATTTTGGTCGGCTGGTACGAAAATCGCCCGAAAAGTCCAGGTGAAATCGAGGACCGAGAGACAGTTATAGCATTCTTCTCCAAAATTTATAACTATGTTACAAGTTCTGCGCCAGATTTCAAACACTAGCCATAGTCTGGTCGGAAAATTCAGATTTTGGTCCACTTTTGTCCAAGGGTACGAAAATCCCCCCAAAAAGTCTAGATGAAATCGGCGACTGGGAGACCCTTATAGCATTCTTCTCTAAAATTTATAAATGTGTTTCGGGTTCTGTGCCTGATTTCAAACACTAGCCGTCGTTTGGTCTGAAAATTTGATTTTGGTTTATTTTTGTCAGATGGTATCAAAATCGCTCGAAAAGACCAGATGAAATCGAGGACCAGGAAACAGTTATAACCTTCTTCTCCTAAATTTATAATTGTGTTTCGGGTTCCGCATTTGATTTCAATCATTAGCCATCGACTTGTATGAAAATACGGATTTCGGTACATTTTAGTCGGGTGGTACGAAAATCGCCCGAAAAGTCCATATGAAATCGAGGACCAGGAGACCCTTATAGCGTTCTTCTCCAAAATTTATAATTGTGTTTTGGGTTGCGAGCCCGATTTGAAACACTAGCTATCGCCTGGTCCGAAAATATTGATTTTGGCCCATTTTTGTCGAGGGGTACGAAAATTGCCCAAAAGTCCATATGAAATCGAGGACTGGGAGACACTTATAGCATTCTTCTCCAAAATTTATAATTGTGTTACGAGTTCTGTGCAAATTTCAAACACTAGCCATCGTCTGGTTCGAAAATACGGATTTCGGTCCATTTTGGTCGGGTGGTACGAAAATCGCCCGAAAAGTGCAGATGAAATATGTAAGTATAGAGGTACGCCTAAAACGGGGGTGAATTAGGTGTTATGAGATTTTCTTGTTTTCAGCGATAAGATAGTAGCTAATAATAACTAAATGCAGTAAGTAAATGTACACAATAGAATTATCCTGGTTTCCCTTATAACCAAGGGTTCATCCAGTCCACTTGCACACCACAAGAGATTAATCCACTTATTGTCAGAAAATGTACAACCCCCACCCTAGGATTTCTGCTACAAACTTCTAACAATACTTCTAAGATAGCACACCACTATCTTAGATTAAGCTACTTTAAGAAAGTACTACTTTCTTTTACAAGTGATACAATATGAATTGGAATAAGGATAAAGGAGAGGTATAATGATTTCTATCCAATAATACTTCAAGTACTTTGAGAACCTTTCTGAATGATATGAAAATGAAATGCAAGTACTTTAAAACGAAGATAATAATAACATATAATAAAAGACAGTTGTCAAATAAATATGTAATTATTATTTTATTTGATAACTCTATTTTAATATATGTTATTATTATCTTCGTAATGTATTTGTGGTAAATAAAGTATTTTCAAAATCCAAAATTACATTAACAAAGTCTTAAAACTAATATTTTTGACAAAATACAAAAGTGTATTCGAATACACGTGTATTCGAATACACTTTTGTATTTTGTCAAAAATATTAGTTTTAAGACTTTGTTAATGTAATTTTGGATTTTGAAAATACTTTATTTACCACAAATACATTACGAAGATAATAATAACATATATTAAAATAGAGTTATCAAATAAAATTATTACATATTTATTTGACAACTGTCTTTTATTATATGTTATTATTATGATCGTTTTGTAGTAATATTTTGCAATGAAGATAACCCTATATACTATACCCCGAATCTTAAACCCTAAACGTTATTTCTTAAACCCTAAACTCCCTAACACAATAAAAC
>NC_021162.2:15055978-15056245 GCF_000331145.2 Cicer arietinum | reverse complement strand
TTTTTTTATATATTAATATTATATTCGTTATAAAGTAAAACAATAAAACAAGGATAATAATTACATATTAATTTGACAACTCTATGTTATTATATGTTACATATTTTGGTCCATTTTTGTCGGGTGGCACGAAAATCACCCAAAAAGTCCAAATAAAAATAAGAAGTGGGAGACACTTTTAGCATGCTTCTCCTAAATTTATAATTGTGTTTCAGGTTAGATTTCAAACACTAGCCATCGTCTCGTTAGAAAATACAAATTTCAGTC
>NC_021162.2:15054438-15055927 GCF_000331145.2 Cicer arietinum | reverse complement strand
AAATTCCAGATGAAATCGAGGACCGGAAGACCCTTATAGCATTTTTCTCCTAAATTTGTAAGGGTGTTTCGGGTTTGGCGTCATATTTCAAACACTAGCCATCGTGTGAACCAAAACTACGAATTTCAGTCCATTTTGTTGTGAAGTACGCAAATCTCCCGAAAATTCCATATGAAATCCAGGACCTAGAAACCCTTTTAGAATTCTTCTGCTAAATTAATAACTGTGTTTTCGGTTCCGCGTCAGATTTCAAACACTAGCCATGTTTTGGTCCAAAAATACAGATTTCTGTCCATTTTTGTCGAGTGGTACGATAATCGCCCAAGAAGTCCAAATGAAATATAGGACTGGAAGACTCTTATAGAATTCTTCTCCTACACTTAAGACTGTGTTTCGGGTTCCGTGTTAGATTTCAAAAACTAGCCATCGTCTAGTCCAAAATTACGGTTTTCGGTACATTTTTGTCTCGACATACGAAAATCCCTCGAAAAGTCCAAATAAAATTGAGGATCGGGAGACCCTTTTAGCATTCTTCTCCTAAATTTACAATTGTATTTGGGGTTAGATTTCAAATACTAGCCATCGTCTAGTACCAAAATTCGGAATTCGGTCCATTTTTTCTGGGTGGTATTAAAATCACCCGAAATGTCTAAATGAAATCGAGGACTGGGGGACCCTTATATCATTCTGGTCCTAAATTTCAAATTGTGTATCGGGTTTCGAGTTTCGGATAAGATTTCAAACATTAGCGATCGCCTTATTCAAAAAAACGGATTTCATTCCATTTTTGTCAGGTGGTACGAAGATCGCTTGAAAAGTCAAGATGAATCGAGGATCGGGAGACCCCTACGACATTCTTCAACTAAATTTACAACTGTAATTCGGGTTCGGTACAGATTTCAAACACTATCCATTTTTTGTTCCAAAAAGACGGATTTCGGTCCATTTTATAACTGTGTTTTTGGTTACGTGTCAGATTTCCAACACTAGCCATCGTTTGGTCAGAAAATACGGATTTCAGTCTATTTTTGTCGAGGAGTACGAAAATTACCCGAAAGGTCCAGATGATATCGACGACCGAGAGACCCTTATAGAATTATTCTCCTAAATTTATAACTGTGTTTCGGGTTCCGCGTCAAATTTCATACACTGGCCATTGTCTGGTCAGAAAATACGGATTTCAATACACTGTGTTTCGGGTTCTGCGTCAAATTTCGGGGACTGAGAGACCCTTATAGCATTCTTCTCTTAAATTTATAACTATGTTTCAGGTTCCGCGTTAGATTTCAAATACTAGCCATCGTCTGGTCCGAAAATACGAATTTCAGTCCATTTTTGTCGTTTGGTAGAAAAATCACCCGAAAAGTTCGGATGAAATCGAGGATCCAAAGACCCTTATTGCATTGTTCTCCTAAATTTATAACTATGTTTCGGGTTCTGGGTCAGAATTTAAACACCAGCCATCGTCTGGTCTGAAAATATGGATTTC
>NC_021162.2:15051737-15052143 GCF_000331145.2 Cicer arietinum | reverse complement strand
AATAATAACATATAATAAAATAGAGTTGTCAAATAAAGTAATATTTACTTATTTATTACACAACTCAATTTTATTAAATGTTATTTAATTAAAAACCCTATTTTATTATATGTAATTATAATAACAAATAATACAATTGAGTTGTCAAATAAATATGTAATCATTACTTTATTTTACAACTCTATTTTATTATATGTTATTATTTTCTTTGTTATACAGTAGTACTTCATAATGCAGATAATAACTTATAATACAATAGAGTTGTCAAATAAAAGAATAATTACATATTTATTTGATAAATTTAATTTTAATGTATGTTATTATTATTTTCGTTATGAAGTAAAACTATAAAATGAAGATAATAATAACATATAATGAAATAGTGTTTTCAAATAAAGTAATAATT
>NC_021162.2:15047682-15051555 GCF_000331145.2 Cicer arietinum | reverse complement strand
TATTATATGTTATTATTATCTTTGTAATGACATTAAACTGTAAAACGAAGATAATAATAACATATAATCAAATAGAGTTATCAAATAAAATAATAATTAGATATTCATTTGGCAACTCTATTGTATTATATGTTATTATTATTTAGGTTTTGTATTTTTTTTTCATAACGAAGATAATAATAACATATAATAAAATATTATTTTCTAATAAAGTAATAATTACATCTGTATTTGACACTTTGTTTTATTATAGGTTACTATCATATTCATTTTGTAGTCCTACTTCACAATGAAGATAACGCTAAATACTAAACACCGAGGCTTAAAACCAAAAGCCTATATCCTAAACCTTAAAGTTAAGAAGTAAAACTAATAATAGAAAATAATAGTAAAATAGAGTTGTCAAATAAATTAATAATTATATATTTGTTTGACAACTCTATTTTATTATATGTTACTATTATCTTCGTTAAGAAGTACAACTACATAACGAAGATAATAAAAACATATAATAAAATAGAGTTGTCAAATAAATATGTAATTATTGTTTTATTTGACAACTATTTTATTATGATACAATTATCTTCATCATGTAGTTGTACTTCTTAACGAAGATAATAGTAACATATAATAAAATAGAGTTGTCAAATAAAAATGTAATTATTACTTGATTTGACCACCCATTTTTATTATATTTTATTATTATCTTCGTCATTACTTATTTGTTTGACAACTCTAATTTATTATATGTTATTATTAACTTCGTTTTATAGTTATACTTAAGAATGAAGATAATTATAACATATAATAAATTAGAGTTGTCAAACAAATAAGTAATGACGAAGATAATAATAAAATATAATAAAAATGGGTGGTCAAATCAAGTAATAATTACATTTTTATTTGACAACTCAATTTTCTTATATGTTTTTACTATTTTCATTTTGTAGTTATACTAAATAAAGAAAATAATAATAACATATAACAAAATTTAGTTGTAAAATAAATAAAAAACTAACAAAATAATAACATATAATAAAATATAGTTGTCAAATAAATATTTAATTATTACATTATTTGACATCTCTATTTTAATTAATGTTATTATTATTTTTGTTTTATAGTTTTACTTCATAACAAACATAATAATAACATATAGTATACTTAAGAATGAAGATAATTATAACATATAATAAATTAGAGTTGTCAAACAAATAAGTAATGACGAAGATAATAATAAAATATAATAAAAATGGGTGGTCAAATCAAGTAATAATTACATTTTTATTTGACAACTCAATTTTCTTATATGTTTTTACTATTTTCATTTTGTAGTTATACTAAATAAAGAAAATAATAATAACATATAACAAAATTTAGTTGTAAAATAAATAAAAAACTAACAAAATAATAACATATAATAAAATATAGTTGTCAAATAAATATTTAATTATTACATTATTTGACATCTCTATTTTAATTAATGTTATTATTATTTTTGTTTTATAGTTTTACTTCATAACAAACATAATAATAACATATAGTAAAATAGAGTTGTCAAATAAAGGAATAATTGCATATTTAATTTACAACTCAATTTTGTTATATGTTATTATTATTTTCGTTATTTAGTAAAACTACAAAACGAAGATAGTAATAACGTATAATAAAATAGAGTTGTCAAAGAAATATATAATTATTAATTTATTTGACAACTCCATTTTATTATTATCTTCGTTTATTAGTTTTACATTATAACGAAGATAATAATAACATATAATAAAATAGAGTTGTCAAATAATATAATAATTAAATATTTATTTGACAACTCTATTTTATTATATGTTATTATCATCTTTGTTTTGTATTTGTTTTTTATTTATAATTGTCTATTGGGTTCCACGAAAGTTTCTATACACTGGCCAACGTTTGGTCAAACAATACGGATTTCAATCCATCTTTATCTAGTGGTACAAAAATCCCCCCAAAAGTCTAGATGAAATTGAGGACCGATATACCCTTGTAACATTCTTCTCCTAAATTTATATTTGTGTTTCGGGTTCAGCGTCATATTTCAAACACTAGCCATAGTCTGTTCCAAAAATACAGATTTTGTTCCATTTTTGTCTGGTGGTACGAAAATCGCTAGAAACGTCCAGATGAAATCGAGGACCGGGAGACCCTTGTAGAATTCTTCTCATACATTTATAACTCTGTTTTGGGTTCCGCATTTGATTTCTAAAACTAGCCATCATTTGGTCCGAAAATACAGATTTTGATCCATTTTGTAGGGTGGTACGATAAATGCCCGAAAAGTCCAAAAATCGAGGACCGGGATACCCTTATAGCATTCTTCTCCTAAATCTATAAATGTGTTACGGGTTCCACGATAGATTTCAAACCCTAGCCATCGTTTGGTCCAAAAATACGGATTTCAATCCGCTTTTGTCGGGTGGTACAAAAATCGTCCAAAAATGCCAAATGAAATCGAGGACCCGGAAACCCTAACATTCTTCTCCTAAATTAATCAATGTGTTTCGGGTTCCGCGTCAGATATTAATCACTAGCCATCACCTAAACCCGAAATCCTAAATCCTAATCCCTAAACGTGATTTCTTAAACCCTAAACATGATTTTTTTTTAAACCCTAAACAGCCTAACACACTAAACCCTAATAAAATAGAGTTGTCAAATGAATATATAATTTTTACTTTATTTGACAACTCTGTTTTACTATATGTTATTATCATATTTGTTATGAAGTAAAACTATAAGACGAAGATAATAATAACATATAATAAATTAGAGTTGTGAAATAAAGTAATAATTACATATTTATTTGACAACTCTATTTTATTATATATTATTACTATCTTCTTTATGAATTCAAACTATAAAACAAAGATATTAATAACATATAATAAAATAGAATTATCAAATAAAGAAATAATTATATATTTATTTTACAACTCTATTTTATTATATGTTATTACTATCTTCGTTATGCATGCAGACTTTAAAATGAAGATAATAATAACATATAGTAAAAACATATAACAAAATTGAGTTGTCAAATAAAGATGTAATTATTACTTTATTTGACAACTCTATTTTATTATATGTTATTATTATTTTCGTTATATAGTTGTACTTCATAACGAAGATAATAATAACATATCATAAAATAGAGTTGTCAAATAAATATGTTATTATTAATTTATTTGCCAACTATTTTATTATATGTTAGGCTAAATACCACCCGTGGTCCGTTAAGTTAATTTCAGTTAACGTTTTAGTCCCGTATCTTTTTTTTCCCTATTTTGTCATTTATTTTAATTTTAAGTGACAATTTAATCTTTTATGTTTTGAAGTGTCTACAATGTTATCCTTTTTTTTTTTACAAAAATTCAAAATTTCATCAAAATTTTTAAACGAAACCCATAAAATTAATTATATTTTTTAATATAAAACAAATTTCATCAAATTTGTAACTCAAATAAACACATATTTGTCATTCTTTATTTGATAGTGTTAGAGATAAAAATATGAGTTTATTTAAAGATTTAAGTTATGAATTTGATGAAATTGTATTATATTGAGGATGATAATTAATTTTATGGGTTTTGTTTGAAACTTTTTATGAATTTTTGGAAAAAATAAGGATAACATTGTTGACATTTTAAAACATAAATTATCAAATTGTCACTTAAAATTAAAATAAAAGACCAAATCCGAAAAAAAAGAAGATAAATGACTAAAACGTTAAACTAAAATAAAGTTAAGGGACCACGAGTGGTATTTAGCCTATATGTTATTACTATCTTCGTTTTATAGTTTTAATTCATAAGGAAGATAATAATAACATATAATACA
>NC_021162.2:15036659-15047500 GCF_000331145.2 Cicer arietinum | reverse complement strand
TTTAGGGATTAGGATTTAGGATTTCGGGTTTAGGCGATGGCTAGTGATTAATATCTGATGCGGAACCTGAAACACATTGATTAATTTAGGAGAAGAATGTTAGGGTTTCCGGGTCCTCGATTTCATTTGGCATTTTCGGACGATTTTCGTACCACCGGACAAAAGCGGATTGAAATCGGTATTTTTGAACCAAACGATGGCTAGTGTTTGAAATCTATCGTGGAACCCGAAACACGTTTATAGATTTAGGAGAAGAATGCTATAAGGGTATCCCGGTCCACGATTTCATATATATATATATATATTATTTTATTTATTTTTGTAGGTTAAATATAGTTAATATTAATGCTTTAAATCAATTTCTAAGATTATGATCTCATGAGTAATATTTTTTTAAGATATCTTTGATTTAAAGTTTCGATTTTTGTGCTATTTCGTTTCAAAGTTTTGATTTTTAACAAGTCTATATGAGTCTTGGGGGAATTGGTGAAAAGTTTTAATTTTAATTATGATAAGATGATTAAGTTGATTTTTGTGACGTGTTTAACAGCAAACCTTGATTTGTATGACTAAATAACAATTAATCGGAGAAAATTTATAGTAGAAGAAATAAAATTTATATTTGTATGTGTTATTCGTTATTTGAGTTTTGAGTTCTATCAATAACACGTTAATCCAATTTTATAGGTTATAAAATGAAAGTTATAACTGTAAGACATTTATTCACGTGTTTGTGTGTTATATATTTGGGATAACAAATTATTGACTCTTGATTGGAAGCGTCCATGAGAATAAAACATTGATGTCATATGCGATTAAAATTTTATCTTGAATATTTTATATGTGTGGTTGTCTAAGTGGTATGGTTGGTGGTTTGTGTTTTAAATATTGTTATCTTTGTGGTTGCTTAAGTGGTTGGTGATTTGTCTTTTAAAAATTTGTTATCTTTGTGGTTGCCTAAGTGGCTGGTGATTTGTCTTTTAAATGTTGTTATCTGGTGATTTGTGTGATTTTCTAAGTCAGTGGTGACATGTACTTTTGAGCATGATTATCATTTCATCACATATCATATGCATCTTTGTTGACGCCTGTGTGGCTGGTTTAATATTTCCTCATTGGTATGGGTGACTTCTGTGTGGACGCCTGTGTGGCTAGTTATATCCGGATCATATATATTTAGGAGCATGCATAACTTGCATATATTCTATTGTTATTTTTATTTTGATCTAATTATTTGCTCTACGGTTGCTACTTGATTTATTTAGATACATTTTATGACTTTTAATACATCTTTGAAAACTATTAAAGAACCAATTTCTTTAAATCTTTTATGACGAAAGGATTTTATATTCATATTTTATGGTTGTTAATTTATTATTTGGTTTAATTTTTGTTGTGGGATGAACTGACCCCTTACACCAATATTTAGGTACTAATGATCTCAAAAGTTGTATGAATGATGTTTGATTGGTGCACGCGCGTGGGACAATGAGACCTTTACTTTAAAAATAATATTTTGTATTACTAAAAATTATGTCGTACATTGTAAAGTTATTTACTTTTCATCATTAACTTTTAATAGAAATGCGGAAGTGAGATTTCATTTGCCCGTAAATAATTGAATGTAATTAATTTCAGTCAACCTTGCTTATTTTGAATTTCACTTAAAGAGACTTTATTTTATTTTGGAGCATAAATGAATATTGATCTAATAACTGGAATATTTATTTTGCAAATAAATGAATAAATAATATTTTAGTAAATTGCATTACATTCTTTTACAAATAAAAATATCAAGTCATTTTCTGACGCATCTTCCAATTATTACATGATTAACTACTTCTAAAAAAAATATAATAGTTATTTCTAAAAGAAAACTATTATTTTTAAGTAATTTTAGGATAAAAAAAATTGGGGCGTTATAAGATTTAACACTTAGATTTCTTTGGTTTCCAAGAAGCATATCTAAATTGTTTTTACCACTATTGAACTTATCTAAATCACATTTCAATGCATATGTTTCCTTTTTCAGATTTTCATTTGTGTCTTTAAGAGACTCATGTTTCAAATTAATCTCATCATACATCATGCATTTTTCTTCTAACAGTTTCTTAGTACTCATTAACTGTTTAATCACATGCACATATTCATCATGCAATTCATTAAATGCATCATGCAGTTCATCATATGATGGATTAGATTTGGAGCTTACCTCATTGTCAGATTCTGATTCTGTGTTGGCCATAAGACAAAGATTAGCTTCTTCATCTTCTGAAGATGCTGATGACTCTTCATCATTATCGTTCCAGGCAATGTAAGCTTTTCTGGTCTTAGGTTGATTTCCTTTAGCCTTTGAAGTTTTGTTTTTGTTTTGTAGTTGGAAGCATTCAGACTTTATGTGCTCTGTCTTCCCACATTCAAAACATGTTATTTTGTTGTCATGAGTCTTTGAGTTTGAGGGCTTTCTTGACTTGCCATCTTTCTTTTTCAGTAATTTCTTGAACTTTCTGACCAGTAGTCCAAGTTCTGAATCTTCATTAGTCTCACTGTTTGAATCTTCAGTGCAGATCTCTTGTTCAGACTTTTTTTGATGTGCTTGGACTTTAAGAGACAACCCTTTTCTTTTTCTGTCAGTCTGTTCAGCTTCACTCAGTCTGCGCAGTTCCATCTCACGCTCTCTTAATTTTCAAAATAGTGTGGCAATTGACATGCTACCAAGGTCTTTTGATTCGGCTATGGCAGTGATTTTTTGCTGCCACTCTCTGGTCAAACATCTCATAACCTTGTTGATTTGTTGCTCAATGTCAATAACCTTACCAAGAGCATTTAGATTATTGACTATGTGAGTAAATCTTGTCTGCATATCATTGACAAATTCCTCTTTCTTCATGTTGAACAGCTCATACTCATGCATTAATGTGTTGATTCAGGCTCTTTTTACATATGTTGTTCCTTCATGTGTTTGCTGCAATGTGTCCCACATCTCTTTGGCAGTTTTGCAGTTAGACACCCTAAAGAATTCGTCAGCGCTTAAGGCAGAGGTAATAATGTTTTTAGCCTAAGCATTGTATCCAACATTTTTCTTGTCATCCTCAGACCAGTCTAATCTGGGCTTAGGAATTGCTGATTCACCTGTGCCAGCTAGGGTTGGTACAAAAGGACCATCTATAACAGCTTCAAGAACGTCAAGGCTGCATGCTTCAAGAAAGATCAACATCCTCTCCTTCCAATACATGTATGCTGCTCCATTGAATGCAGGAGATCTTGTCAATGATGCTCCTTCTCCCAGAAAATCTGCAGAGGACATTTTATCTTTGATGACAGTTAGTCTACACAAAGAACAGGCTCTTGATGCCAATTGTTAGTAATAAAGGCCTCTGTTAGTTTAAAGATAAGAGAGTAATTAAACAAATTATCAAAGATTGGTAGTGGAATATATTCAGGAGCAATGATTAACACAGTTGCAATGTTATCAATTTATGAGAACAGAAACAATGCTTAATTTAGAACGTTAATCAAGACTTAAGATCATTAATTCATACATTCAAGAATATGCATTTATGTAATAACAAAATAAAGATTAGGGATAAGAAACAAGTGCACCAAGATTTATACTGGTTCAGCTATCAGTTTGATAGCCTACATCCAGTCCTGAAATCCAACAAGATTTCAGCCTTTTCCAATAGAATGAATTGAGAACTTTTTACAGATTGTCCAGCTTCCACAAAGCCTATCTATTTAACTCACTCACTCTTGTTTCTATACCACCTGATACTTGGAGTTAATCGCCAAACTCACACAAGATCCAGGTGAAGCTTCTTCTTGATGATCTCACACCAACAAAGATAACTACCAGTTTCCTTACTGGATTTCTAAACCTTTCAATTTACAGAAAATTGTCTTTTTCAAAGAATTAAAGAATATCAAGACTTTGACTCAATCACTATAGTATCTCACACAAAAAGTATTTAGCCAATCGATATTTTGTGTGTTGTAAAACTTTTCTCTTAAAGGTGTTTATCAAAGGTATTCAAATGTTATCAAAAGTTTTTCAAAGGTTTCTCAAAAGTTTGTGAAAGGTTATTTTCAAAAGTGATTGAATCAGCTTATATATATTCAGAAAAACACCAGGACAATCGATTGCTCAATTGATTTAATAATGTTTTAAAGCTGGGTAAATCGATTGTCCAATCGACTTTCGCATGTTATGTTTTTCTTGAATCTTGATCATATAAGCATGAATCGATTTGCCAATCGATTCTTTTAATACATCAATCAGAACTGATACTATGATTATATCAGAATCGATTGAGTAATCAATTATAGGTGTTTTGTTCCAACAACGAGATCAAAACAATCGATTGCTCATTCGACTTCATAATCACAATCATAATCGATTTGGCATTGAGTTGAATCCTTTCTGTAACATAAACATTAGCTTCAATCGATTCGTCAATCGATTATGCTGATCACAGTGACTCAGACTTTTACATCAATCGATTTTCCGATCGATTGTGCTAATCAAAGTGACTCAGGCATAAACGTCAATCGATTTGCCAATCGATTGTGCTTGTTACAGAACCTCAGCTATTTTGACAAAATCTATGTGCCAATCGATTTATTCAAAGTAGTTATGATAAATGATTAACTGCAATCGATTGTCTAATCGATTGCCACAAACTTGGAGTTTAAGAAATCTAATTCAATTGATGTCCCAATCGATTTGTTGCATCACATAACTTATTCCTGATTTTTTAAAAACTTTGTCACAATCGATTTGTCAATCGATTGATTCCATACATGGTTGGTTCTGTGATTTGTAAAATCGATTAATCAATTGATTGCCCAATCGATTGTCCAATGGATTGGATTAAGCCCAGAACTCAGGTTTCACTAAAAACTTTAACTAATCGATTTCCCAATCGATTTATGTAGTGAAAACACTTGTTATGAGTCAGACAATCGATTTATCAATTGATTCATCAATTAACTTATTAGTTGATTGATTTATATTCATTGGCAAAGACATAAGCATGAGACCATAGTGATTAGTCTAATAAACTAACTAATATGACACCTAATTACACTACAGATATTTGCATCTTTCTCAAGCATATCCTCCAACATTGGTTGATTCCTTTGAGTTGCAAGCTTTTGTTCCAAGTGTATGGTGTCTGCTTGTTTGCCTGAAATGTTTCTCAATTCAAATCATTAGATCAATCAAATATTTCATATGTACTGTATGTTTGGGAATTAAATCAAAAACATGATCAGGGAAGCTAATGACTTACAGAAATCGAGGAGAAGAAGATTCTTGTAGCATTCTTCTCCTAAATTTATAACTAAGTTTGGGGTTCTTTGTCAAATTTGAAACACTAGCTATCGTTTGGTCCGAAAATACGAATTCCTGTCCATATTTGTCGAGTGGTACAAAAATATCCTAAAAAGTCTAGATGAAATCGAAGACCAGGAGACCCTTATAGCATTCTTCTCCAAAATTTATAAATGTGTTTCGGGTTCCGCGTCAAATTTCAAACACTAGCCCTCGTTTGGTCTTAAAATACGGATTTCTGTTCATTTTTGTTAGGTTGTACGAAAATCTCCCGAAAAGTCCATATGAAATCAAGGACCAGAAGACTCTTATAGCATTCTTCTCCTAAATATATAAATGTATATCGGGTTCCGCGTCAGATTTCAAACACTAGCCATCGTCTTGTTGGAAATTACGGATTTCGGTCCATTTTTGTCGGGTGACCCTTATAGCATTCTTCTCCTAAATTTATAACAATGTATCTCATTTCGGGTCAGATATCAAACACTAGCCATCGTCTATTCTGAAAATACAGATTTCGGTCCATTTTTGTCGAGGGGTACGAAAATCGCCCGAAAAGTCCAGATCAAATCGAGGACTGAGAGACCGTTATAGCATTCTTCTCCTAAATTTATAATTGAGTTTCGGGTTCCGCCTCATATTTCAAACACTAGCAATTGTCTTCTTCGAAAATACGGATTTCGGTCCATTTTTGTCGGGTGGTGCGAAAATAGCCTGAAAAGTCTAGATGAAATTGAGGACCGGGAGACCCTTACAGCATTCTTCTCTTAAATTTATAACTGAGTTTCGGGTTTCGCGTCAGATTTCAAACACTAGCAATTATTTTGTTCAAAAATATGAATTTCGGTCCATTTTTTGTTGGGTGGAATGAAAACAACCCTAAAATTCCAGATGAATCAAGGATTGGTGACCCTGATAGCATTCTTCTCCAAAATTTATTACTGGTTTTTAGGTTCAGCGCCAGATTTCAAAAACTAGCCATCGTCTGGTCGGAAAATATACATTTTAGTCCTTTTTGGTCGAGGGGTAAGAAAATCGCTTGGAAAGTCCAGATGAAATCATGGACTGAGAGACCCTTATAGCATTCTTCTCCTAAATTTTTAATTGTGTTCCAAGTTTCGTGTCGGATTTCAAACACTAGCCATTGTTTTGTTCAAAAATAGGAATTTCGGTCCATTTTAGTCGGGTGGTACGAAAATCACACTAAAATACAAGATGAAATCGAGGACCGGGAGTCCCTTATAGCATTCTTCTTCTAAATATATAACAGTGTTTCGGATTCCGGGTCAGATTTCAAACACTAGCCATCGATTTGTCCGAAAATATAGATTTCAATCCATTTTAGTCTAGTGATATGAAAATAGCCCGAAAAGTCCAGACGAAATCGAGGACCGGGAGACCCTTATAGCATTCTTTTCCAAAATTTATAAATGTGTTTCGGGTTCCACATCAAATTTCAAACACTAGCCCTCGTCTGGTTCGAAAATACAGATTTCTGTTCATTTTTGTTAGGTGGTACAAAAATCGCCCGAAAAGTTCACATGAAATCAAGGATTAGAAGACTCTAATAGCATTCTTCTCCTAAATATATAAATGTATATTGGGTTCCGCGTCAGATTTCAAACACTAGCCATCGTCTTGTTGGAAATTACGGATTTCGGTCCATTTTTGTTGGGGTGTACGTAAATCGCCTGAAAAGTCCAGATGAAATCGAGGACCGGGTGATCCTTATAGGATTCTTCTCCTAAATATATAACAATGTTTCTCATTTCGGGTCAGATATCGAACACTAGCCTTCGTCTGTTCCAAAAATAGAGATTTCGGTCTATTTTTGTCGAGGGGTACGAAAATCGTCCGAAAAGTCCAGATGAAATCGAGGACCGAGAGACCGTTATAGCATTCTTCTCCTAAATTTATAATTGAGTTTCGGGTGCCACCTCAGATTTCAAACACTAGCAATTGTCTTCTTCGAAAATATGGATTTCGGTTCATTTTTGTCGGGTGGTACGAAAATAGCCTGAAAAGCCTAGATGAAATCGAGGACCGGGAGACCCTTATAGCATTCTTCTCCTAAATTTATAACTGAGTTTCGGGTTTCACGTCAGATTTCAAACACTAGCAATTATCTTGTTCAAAAAGATGAATTTTGGTCAATTTTTTGTCGGGTGCAACGAAAACAACCCGAAAATTCCAGATGAATCGAGGAACGGGTGACCTTGATAGCATTATTCTCCAAAATTTATTTCTGATTTTTAGGTTGAGCGCCAGATTTTAAAAACTTGCCATCGTCTGGTCCGAAATTATAGATTTCGGTCCTTTTTTGTCGAGGGGTAAGAAAATCGCGTGGAAATCCAGATGAAATCGAGGACCGATAGACCCTTATAGCATTCTTCTCCTAAATTTATAATTGTGTTCCGAGTTTTGTGTCGGATTTGAAACACTAGCCATTGTTTTGTTCAAAAATTCGAATTTCGGTCCATTTTAGTCGGTTGGTACAAAAATCACCCTAAAATACAAGATGAAATGGAGGACCCGGAGTCCCTTATAGCATTCTTCTTCTAAATATAAAAAAGTGTTTCAGATTCCGGGTCAGATTTCAAACACTAGCCATCGAGTTGTCCGAAAAAATAGAGTTCAATCCTTTTTAGTCTAGTGGTATGAAAATCGCCCAAAAAGTCCAGATGAAATCGAGGACCGGGAAACGCTTATAGCATTGTTCTTCTAAATTTGTAACTTTGTTTCGGATTCCGCTTCAGATTTCAAACACTAGACATCGTTTTGTTCAAAAACACAGATATCGGTACATTTTAGTCGGGTGGTACCAAAATCGTCGGAAATGTCCAGATGAAATCGAGGACCAGAAGACTCTTTTAGCATTCTTCTCCTAATTTTATAAATGTGTTTTGGGTACCTCGTCAGATTTCAACCAGTTGCCATTGTCTATTCCAAAAAGACAAATTTTTGCCCATTTTTGTCGAATGGCACCATGCTCGCCCGAAAAATCCAGATGAAATCGAGGACCGAGAGTCCCTTATATCATTCTTCTTCTAAATTTATAACTGTGTTTCAGTTTCCGCATCAGATTTCAATCAATAGCCATCGTCTTGTTCGAAAATACATGTTTCGGTCCATTTTAGTCGGGCGTTACGAAAATTGTCCGAAATGTCCAGATGAAATCGAGGACCAGGAGACTCTTATAGCATTCTTCTCATAAATTTATAATTGTGTTTCGGGTTCCGCGTCAGTTTTCAAACCCTATCCATCTTGTTCGTAAAACGGATTTCGGTCCATTTTTGTCGAAAATAGCTTGAAAATTCCAGATGAAATCGAGGACCGAGAGACCCTTTTGACATTCTTCTCCTAAATATATACTAGTGTTTCAGGTTTCGCGTCATATGTCAAACACTAGCCATCCTCTTGTTTGAAAATACAAATTTATGTCCATTTTTGTCGAGGGGTACGAAACTCTCCCGAAAAGATCAGATGAAATCAAGTACCGAGAGTCCCTTATAGTATTCTTCTTCTAATACCAAGTTTCATTCTTATAAAGAAGAAACTGTCCTTGGGCAAGGCCTTGGTGAAAATATCAGCCAACTGATCAGTTGTATTGACATATTCAAGCTTGATCTTACCCTGTTGATATTGATCTCTAATGAAGTGATGCCAAATCTCTATATGCTTAGTTCTAAAATGCATGACATGGTTCTTAGTGATATTAATAGCACTAGTATTATCACATATGATGGGCACTGTACCTAGATCAACACCAAAATAAGAGAGGTGTTGCTGCAACCATAAAATCTATGCACAACAGCTACCAGCAGCTACATACTCAGCTTCAGCAGTTGAGAGTGCAACACTGTTTTGTTTCTTGCTATGCCAACAAACAAGAGAGTTCCCTAGTAGTTGACAAGTACCAGATGTACTCTTTCTGTCCAATTTGCAGCCAGCAAAATCAGAATCAGAATAACCAACTAGAGTGCAAGTAGATCCCTTAGGATACCACAACGTAGATTTTTGGTTCCTATGAGATATCTAAAAACCCTTTTGACTGCACTTAGATGGGATTCTTTTGGATTGGCTTGGTATCTAGCACACATGCACAACTAAACATAATGTCTGGTCTACTAGCTGTAAGGTATAGTAAGGATCCTATCATGCCTCTAAACATAGTCACATCTATAGTTTTTCCTTTCTCATCTCTATCTAAATGGAAAGCTTGACTCATAGGTGTATCAATGGATTTAAACTTATCAAAACCAAAATTCTTTAAAAGATCATTATAGTATTTGGTTTGACTTAGGAAAATGCCATTCTTGGTTTGCTTAATTTGAAATCCCAAGAAGTAAGTTAATTCTCCCATCATGGACATTTCAAATTTTCCTTTCATTGTATTTTCAAATTCTTTGCAAAGCTTATTGTTTGTTGATCCAAAGATTATGTCATCAACATAAATTTGGACCAATAGAATGTCTTTTCCTTGTCTTTCGATGAAAAGTGTCTTATCTACATTTCCCCTTGAAAAATTTTCTTGTAAGAGGAAATTGCTTAGCTTTTCATACCAAGCTCTTGGAGCTTGTTTCAAGCCATAGAGGGCTTTTGTCAGTTTAAACACATGATTTGGAAGCTTAGGATCTTCAAAACAAGGTGTTTGACTCACAAAGACTTCCTCTTGGATGTCTCCATTTAAAAAGGCGCTTTTAACATCCGTTTGATAAAGTTTAAATTCCATTATACATGCATAAGCAAGCAGGATTCTAATGCCTTCTAGTCTAGTTACATGGGCATAGGTTTCATCATAGTCTATTCCCTTTTCTTGGTTGTAACCCTTGGCCACTAACCTAGCTTTATTCCTAGTAATTACACCATTCTCGTCCATTTTGTTTCTAAACACCCACCTAGTTCCTATGACATGTTTATCTTCTGGTTTTGGAACTAGTATCCACACTTTGTTTCTCTCAAACTGATTGAGCTCTTCTTGCATGGCAACTATCCAGTCATGATCCATATGAGCTTACAGAATTTGAGAAACAGAGGCTGTGAAGTTACAAAATTCTCTGTGGGATTTTCTAGTTGAAACTCTTTTTGAAATCTCTCCAATAATGTTGTCTATGGGATGGTTTTTGATAAACTTCCATTCCTTAGGTAAATCACCTTCCCTAATAGGTTCTACACAATCAAGGTTGGTTGGAGGTACAGGTTCATTAGGTTCTATTGGTTCAGATTCTACAATATCATCCAAAGAATCATCAACTATAGGAGGAGTGTTGTTCAAGTTTTCAGCAAACATTTCATCAAACTTTACATGAACAGATTCCTCTATAGTTTTGGTTCTCTTATTGTAGATTCTATAGGCCTTACTAGACTAGGAATAACCTAGAAAGATACCCTCATCTGCCTTAGGATCAAACTTACCTAGATGTTCTTTGCCATTGTTTAACACAAAGCACTTGCATCCAAAGACCCTAAAGTAAGAGATGTTTGGTTTTCTACCCTTGTATAACTCATA
>NC_021162.2:15028215-15036308 GCF_000331145.2 Cicer arietinum | reverse complement strand
ACCTAGAGTAATCATCTACCAACACATAACCATACAAGTTTTCTTCAAAACTTCTAACCTGAGATGGACCAAAAAGATCCATATGTACCTATCCTTAGAGAACTTTCTATTTGGGAGTAAGACCCTATTATAGAGAACTGTAAGACCCTATTGGTTTGAACTAAGTCTATAGGGGGGAAAGAAGACTTAACTAGTTTACTCTTCTCACAGGAGTCACACAACCTATCCTTAGAGAACTTTCTATTTGGGAGTCCTATTACTAGCTGCTTACTAACTAGTTTGTTCAAGTGGTCCATATGAATATGAGCCACTCCCTTATGCCATAACCAGTTCTCATCAGCATTAGATAATAAGCAACAGATATCATTTGCAGGTAAGGAATCAAAATCTATCATATAAATGTTGTTAACTCTTTTACCTGCCAATTTCATGCCTTTAACTTCCCTATGCTCAAGTGTACAAGACATAGAAGTAAAGTGTACCTGAAATCCTTTGTCACACAGCTGACTAATACTTAGTAAATTGTGTTTCAAACCTTCGACGAATAAAACGTCCTTGATAACAGCAGTTGATTTGCTTCCTATATCTCCCATGCATAGGATCTTCCCTTTGTTATTGTCACCATATTTGACAAATCTATCATCTTTTAAGTTTAGAGACAAGAACTTTGACTTGCCTCCAGTCATATGCTTGGAACATCCACTGTCTAGATACCATGAATGAGTCCTGGATGTCAAGCATATCTGCAAAAAATGATTCAAGTTTTGGTTTTAGGTACCCAATTCAAATTGGGTCCTGGAGGGTTAGTTTCAAATACTTGTGTCTTAACTTTCCAAATCTGAAATTGGGTCCTGGAGGGTTAGTTTCAAATTGGGTCCTGGAGGGTTAGTTTCAAATTGGGTCCTGGAGGGTTAGTTTCCAAGAAGCATATCTAAATCACATTTCAGTGCATATGTTTCCTTTTTCAGATTTTCATTTGTGTCTTTAAGAGACTTATGTTTCAAATTAATCTCATCATACAACATGCACTTTTCTTGTAACAGTTTCTTAGTACATTAACATATTCATCATGTTTTATTACATTAACATATTCCTCATGAAGTTCATTGAATGCATCATGTAATTCATCATAAGATGGATTAGATTTAGAACTTACTTCACTATCAGAATCTGATTCTGTGTTGGCCATTAGACAAAGATTAGCTTCTTCATCTTCTGATGATGCAGATGACTCTTCATCATTATCATTCCAGGAAATGTAGGCTTTTCTGGTCTTAGGAGGTGGTTGATTGCCTTTAGCCTTTGAAGTTTTGTTTTTGTTTTGCAGTTGGAAGCACTCAGATTTTATATGTCCTGTCTTTCCACATTCAAAACAAGTGATCTTGCTGTCATGAGTCTTTGAGCTTGATGGTTTTCTTGACTTGCTCTCTTTCTTCATCAGTCTCACTGTTTGAATCTTCAGTGCAGATCTCTTGTTCAGACTTTGTTTGATGTGCTTGAACTTTAAGAGACAATCCTTTTCTTTTTCTGTCAGTGTGTTCAACTTCACTTAATTTGTGCAGTTCCATCTCATGCTCTCTTAATTTTCCAAATAGTGTGGCAATTGACATGCTACCAAGGTCTTTTGATTATGCTATGGCAGTGATCTTGGGCTGCCACTCTCTGGTCAAACATCTCATAACCTTGTTGATTTGTTGCTCATTGTCAATCACCTTACCAAGAGCATTTAGATTGTTGACAATGTGAGTAAATCTTGTCTGCATATCATTGACATATTCCTCTTTCTTCATGTTGAACAGCTCATACTCATGCATCAATGTGTTGATTCGGGCTCTTTTTACATCTGTTGTTCCTTCATGCGTTTGTTGCAATGTGTCCCACATCTCTCTAGCGGTTTTGCAGTTAGACACTCTAAAGAATTCGTCAGCGCTTAAGGCAGAGGTAATAATGTTTTTAGCCTTAGCATTGTATCCAACCTTTTCTTGTCATCCTCAGACCAGTCTTATCTGGGCTTAGGAATTGCTGATTCACCTATGCCAGCTAGGGTTGGTACAAAAGGACCATCAATAATAGCTTCAAGAACGTCAAGGCTGCATGCTTCAAGAAAGATCAACATCCTCTCCTTCCAATACATGTATGATGCTCCATTGAATGCAGGAGGCCTTGTCAATGATGCCCCTTCTCCCAGAAAATCTGCAGAGGACATTTTATCTTTTATGACAGTTAGTCTACACAAAGAACAGGCTCTTGATGCCAATTGTTAGTAATAATGACCTCTGTTAGTTCAAAATTATGAGAGTTGTTAAACAAATTATCAATGATCGGTAGCGGAATCAATTCAGGAGCAATGATTAACACATTTGCCAATATTATCAATATATGAGAATAGAAACAATGCTTAATTCAGAATGTTAATCAATACAGAAATTTATTAATTCAAACATTCAAGAATACACATTTATGTAATATCAATAAAGAGTAGGGATAAGAAACAAGTGCACCAAGATTTATACTGGTTTAGTTATCAGTTTGATAGCCTACATCCAGTCCTGAAATCCAACAAGACTTTAGCCTTTTCCAATAAAATGAATTGAGAACTTTTTACAGATTGTCCTGCTTCCACAAAGCCTATCTATCTACCTCACTCACTCTTGTTTCTATACCACCTAATCCTTGGAGTTAATCGCCTAACTCTCACAAGATTCAGGTGAAGTTTCTTCTTGATGATCTCACACCAACAAAGATAACTACCAGTTTCCTTACTGGATTTTTAAACCTTCAATTACATAAAATTGTCTTTCCCAAAGAATTAAAGAATATCAAGACTTTGACTCAATCACAAAAGTATCTCACACAAAATGTATTTAGCCAAGGAATATTTTTGTGTTGTAAAGACTTTTCTCTCAAACTGTTTATCAAAGTTATTCAAATCTTATCAAAAGTTTTCCAAAGGTTATGAAAAGGTTATTTTTAAAAGTGATTGAATCTGCTTATATATATTCAGAAAAACACCAAGATAAACGATTGCCCAATTGACTTTCGCATGTCTTGTTTTACTTGAATCTTGAACATATAAGCATGAATCGATTTGCCAATCGATTCTTTTAATACATAAATCAGAACTGATGCTATGATTGTATTAGAATCGATTGAGTAATCGATTATAGGTGTTTTGTTTAAACAACGAGATCTAAACAATCGATTGCTCAGTCGACTTCATAATCAAAGTCATAATCGATTTGGCAATGAGCTGAATCCTTTCTGTAACTTAAACATTAGCTTCAATCGATTCGTCAATCGATTGTGCTGATCACAATGACTCAGACTTTTAAGTCAATCGATTTTCCAATCGATTGTGCTTGTTACAGAACCTCGGCTATTTTGACAAAATCTATGTGCCAATCGATTTGCTCAAAGTGGTTCTGATAAATGATTAACTGCAATCGATTGCCTAATCGATTGCCACAAACTTGTAGTTTAAGAAATCTAATTCAATTGATGTCCCAATCGATTTGTGTAATTGATTGGATTAAGCCCAGAACTCAGGTTTCTCTAAAAACCTTTAACTAATCGATTGCCCAATCGATTTATGTAGTGAAAACTCTGGTTTTGAGTCAGACAATCGATTGCCCAATTGATTCATCAATTGACTTATTAGTTGATTGATTTATATTCATTGGCTAAGACTTAAGTATGAGACCATAGTGAGTAGTCTACCAAACTAACTACTATGACACCTAATTACACTACACAAATCTGCATCTTTCTCAAGCATATCTTCCAACTTTGGTTGATTCCTTGAGTTGCAAGCTTTTGTTCCAAGTGTACGGTGTCTGCTTGTTTGCTTGAAATGTTTCTCAATTCAAATCATTAGATCAATCAAATATTTCATATGTACTGTATGTTTGGGAATTTAATCAAAAACATGATCAGGGAAGCTCATGACTTACAGCACGAAATGTCTAGATGAAATTGAGGACCAGGAGACTCTTATAGCATTTTTCTCCTAAATTTATAACTGTGTTTCGGTTTCCGCGTCAGATTTCAAACACTATCCATCGTCTTGTTCGAAAATACAAATTTTGATCCGTTTTTGTCAGGTGGTACGAAAATCACCAAAATAGTCCTGATGAAATCGAGGACCGGGAGACCTTTATAAAATTCTTATCCTAAATATATAAAAGTGTTTCAGGTTCCACATCAGATTTCAAACACAAGCCATCGTCTGGTCCGAAAATACAGGTTTTGATCCATTTTTGTAGAGGGATATGAAAATTGCCCGAGAAATCCAGATGAAATCGAGGACCGAGAGACACTTATAACATTCTTATTCTAAATTTGTAACTGTGTTTCGGGTTCCGCATCAGATGTCAAAAACTAGCCAACATTTTTTTCAAAAACACGGATATCGGTCTATTTTAGTCGGGTGGTACGAAAATCGCCTGAAATGTCCAGATGAAATCGAGGACTAAGAGACTCTTATAGAATTCTTCTCCTAAATTTATAAATGTGTTTCGGGTTTCACATCTGATTTCAAACACTAGCCGTCGTCTTGTTCGAAAATACGGATTTCGGTCCATTTTTCTCGTGTATTACGAAAATTGCAGAAAAGTCCAACTGAAATCGAGGTCCAAAAGACCCTCATAGTATTCTTCTCCTAAATATATAACAGTTATTTGGGTTCCGCGTCAGATTTCATACACTAGCCATCGTCTAGTCCAAAAATACAGATTTTGGTCTATTTTTGTCGAGGGTACGAAACTCGCTTGAAAAGCCCAGAAGAAATCGGGGACTGAGAATCCCTTATAACATTCTTCTTATAAATTTATAACTGTGTTTCGGTTTCCGCGTCAGATTTCATACAATAGCCATCATTTTGTTCGAAAATACGGATTTCGGTCAATTTTAGTCGGGCGGTACCAAAATCGCCCGATAACTCCAGATGAAATCGAGGACCGAGAGAGCCTGTTACCATTATTCGCCTAAATATATAAAAGTGTTTCGGGTTCAACGTCATATTTCAAACACTAGCCATTGTCTGGTCCGAAAATACAGATTTTGGTCCATTTTTGTCGAGGGGTACGAAAATTCCAGAAGATATCGAGGAACGACAGACCCCTATAGCATTCTTCATCTAAACTTAAAACTGTGTTTCAGGTTTCGTGTTAGATTTTAAACACTAGCCATCATCTTGTTCGATTTCATCTGAACTTTTTAGGCGATTTTCGTACCCCTCGACAAAAATGGACCAAAATATGTATTTTCGGACCAAACGATGGCTAGTGAGTGAAATCTGACTCGAAATCAGAAACACTGTTATATATTTAGGAGAAGAATACTATAAGGGTCTCGCGGTCCTCGATTTCATCTGGTATTTTCGCGTGATTTTCGTACCACCTAAGAATGCTATAAGGGTCTCCTTGTCCTCGATTTCATCTGGACTTTTCGGGCGAGTTTTGTACCCCTCGACAACAACGGACCAAAATCTTTATTTTTGGACCAAATTTTGCCTTCTTCCCCTTATGTCACTAGTAGAAAATTGGACTTTTAATACGGCAGATTTAAGTCGGTTACGTGCTACCAGACTTAACAAATGAGGCGGAGGTACATTTAAGTCGTTTGTCCGTATAAACGAGTTAACAAAATGAGGCGGTGCCAGATTTGTAAATATGTGAAAAACGATTAACACGGTTAGATTGACAACCAACTTAAGAGATAATGTAAAAATAAAATTAAAAAATTAATATATTCCATTATACTCCGTGGCTAAATCGGTTATTTATTAAACGACTTAATAAAATGAGGCGGTGGCAATTTTGTAAATATTTAGAACTCGTTTAATGCGGTTCTATTAATAACCGACTTAAAGCAAACGTAAATAATTCTATCTTCCCCTTTAACCCAGTGAAACGTTTTATCTTCCACTTTATTAACTATTCTATTATAAATCTTTTCTATTCTCTAACCATATATTTCCGATCTACTCATCGCTCTGTTTAATACGTAGATTTCTTTATAATAGCCAAACTTCAACTCAGTTTCATGTCGATTTCTTTACCATCGTCAAACTCAGTTTTATCGCCGTAGTCAAACTCAGTTTCATCGCCATAGTCGCCATCTTCATCACAATCGTGTTTCATGGCATCGCCACCTTCTGTTTCATCGCCACTATTTCAGGTATGGTCTTCAATAATAAATAATTCATTTACATAAAATGATTATCATATGTGCTCATAATTTCATTTAGATAATAATATCATATTATTTGAAGGAAAAAATATATGTCAAATTCTTTTTTTTTTTTTCTAATTATTGTTTATTTTACTTTAATAGTTACTTATTTGTATCATAGTTATTTGAGTAAGTGTACAAGTGTGGATAAATTTTTACAACTTACTTTTAAAAAAAACTTCATAAAAACCAAGGAAAATTTTATTGTTGTTTTTTTAAATAGATTCCATCAATGGTTTGACCATAGAATGGTAAACCCGTCAGCTTAGAGAATTGCTCAAAAGTCATTGAAATTCTCTTGCCGTTGACTTCAGCAGTGAATCCAGTTGTGGTTATCTTGAAAGTTAAGTAAAAAGCTCTAATTAATCTTGGGTAAATTTCCAGTGAGCAAGAAAGGAAATCCACCAATCCATGAAATCTCAAATGGTTTTGGAAGGTAAAACCATTTGAATCAAAATATGTAAAATCCAAAGTCCTCGCCTCTTAAATTTTTCTTTTCAAGAAGGAAGAAGGCAGAGAAGTGTCTTCAACTTGTTTACCTTTAGAAGGCAAAACCTTCTTTGGTTGGGGGGAAGTCTTCTTCTTCTTCTTTTGGGTAGCTCCCTTCATAGCATCACCCATAAGTTTCTCAGTAGGAGGAGCTTTCCTCTTTTTAGTAGGTTCTTGAGAGGTAGCAACAGCCTTTCCCTTGTCCTTAGCCAATACCTTGTGAGTAGGTATTGAAATTCTTTTGGCTGGAGGAGTAGGAGGTGGAGGTGAAGGTGTTCTTCCACTTGATGTAGAAGATGAATCTAGTGAAATTGATTTGGATGAAGATGATGGACGCCTTGCAGTTTGTTTAACGCGTGCCATTGTAGTTTGTAGATGGAAGATTGTTGAGATGATTGATTGAGAAGGATTAGATGTAGAAAAAATTGAGTATTGGTGAGAAAACTGAGAGCAGAAGGTGAAAATGGGTTGAGAAATCGATTTAGGGTTTATGTAGAACTGTTCAGATTAGATTTCCCAATTGATTGTTTTTCACTTCTCGGTTTACCAAATCGATTGCCCAATCGATTAGGTTACCGTTGTTTGAAAAGTATTCGTTACACCCACTTCCAATGGCTATAATTTTTCTCAACGGACATCTTGTAAATCGATTTCCCAATCGATTTCGTAACTGATCCTTCTTTACTAAATCGATGTCCAAATCGATTTCCTCATAAGTTCAGAAAACTTCAAATCTCAACATCGATTTCCAAATCGATTCACATAAGTGCAGGGCCAAAACAAAGTTGATCCAATCGATTTCCCAATCGATGCTCAGGTTTGAGGTTTGAGAACATCTCAAATTTGTGGACATCTTAACCAAATAATCGATTCTCCAATCGATTCTTTAAAAGATTTTCCAAATCTATAATCGATTTCCCAATCGATTGAGGTAATCCAAACTTCAGCTATCTGACTTCTGAGATGTGATAAATCGATTATGAAATCGATTCCAATGTTTGTGACACAGAGAAATAAAACACTAAGTACCAAAAATCGATTATGCAATCGATTATCGTGTTTCCAATTTGACAATTTAAAACACTGTGCATCATAATCGATGTAGCAATCGATTTTGTCATATGGATCAGATTTCATTGAGATCTGTAATACCAAGTTTCATTCTTAGAAAGAAGAAACTGTCCTTGGGCAAGGCCTTGGTGAAAATATCAGCCAACTGATCAGTTGTATTGACATATTCAAGCTTGATCTTACCCTGTTGATATTGATCTCTAATGAAGTGATGCCTAATCTCTATATACTTAGTTCTAGAATGCATGAAAGGGATCTTAGTAATATTAATAGCACTAGTATTATCACACATGATAGGCACA
>NC_021162.2:15027197-15028156 GCF_000331145.2 Cicer arietinum | reverse complement strand
GCTACATACTCAGCTTCAGCAGTTGAGAGTGCAACACTGTTTTGTTTCTTGCTATGCCAACAAACAAGAGAGTTCCCTAGTAGTTGACAAGTACCAGATGTACTCTTTCTGTCCAATTTGCAGCCAGCAAAATCAGAATCAGAATAACCAACTAGAGTGCAAGTAGATCCCTTAGGATACCACAAACCTAGATTTTTGGTTCCTATAAGATATCTAAAAATCCTTTCGACTGCACTTAGATGAGATTATTTTGGATTGGCTTGGTATTTAGCACACATGCACACACTAAACATAATGTCTGGTCTACTAGCTGTAAGGTATAGTAAGGATCCTATCATGCCTCTAAACATAGTCACATCTATAGTTTTTCCTTTCTCATCTCTATCTAAATGGCAAGCTTGACTCATAGGTGTATCAATGGATTTAAACTTATCAAAACCAAACTTCTTTAAAAGATCATTACAGTATTTGGTTTGACTTAGGAAAATGCCATTCTTGCTTTGCTTAATTTGAAATCCCAAGAAGTAAGTTAATTCTCCCATCATGGACATTTCAAATTTTCCTTTCATTGTATTTTCAAATTCTTTGCAAAGCTTATTGTTTGTTGATCCAAAGATTATGTCATCAACATAAATTTGGACCAATAGAATGTCTTTTCCTTTTGTTTTTATAAAAAGTGTCTTGTCTACATTTCCTCTTAAAAAGTTTTCTTGAATGAGGAAATTGCTTAGCTTTCCATACCAAGCTCTTGGAGCTTGTTTCAAGCCATAGAGGGCTTTTGTTAGTTTGAACACATGGTTTGGGAACATAGGATCTTCAAAACCAGGTGTTTGACTCACAAAGACTTCCTCTTGGATGTCTCCATTTAAAAAGGCACTTTTAACATTCATTTGATAAAGTTTAAAGTCTATTATACGTGCATAAGCAAGCAGGATTCTAATGGCTTCTAGTCTAGCTAC
>NC_021162.2:15006923-15026175 GCF_000331145.2 Cicer arietinum | reverse complement strand
ACCTAGAGTAATCATCTACTAACACATAACCATACAAGTTTCCTCCAAAACTTCTAACCTGAGATGGACCAAAAAGATCCATATGTACCAACTGTAAGACCCTATTGGTTTGAACTAAGTCTATAGGGGGGAAAGAAGACTTAACTAGTTTACTCTTCTCACAGGAGTCACACAACCTATCCTTAGAGAATTTTCTATTTGGGAGTCCTAGTACTAACTGCTTACTAACTAGTTTGTTCAAGTGGTCCATATGAATATGAGCCACTCTCTTATGCCATAACCAATTCTCATCAACATTAGATAATAAGCAACATATATCATTTGCAGGTAAGGAATCAAAATCTATCATATAAATGTTGTTAACTCTTTTACCTGCCAATTTCATGCCTTTAACTTCCCTATGCTCAAGTGTACAAGACAGAGAAGTAAAGTGTACCTGAAATCCTTTGTCACACAGCTGACTAATACTTAGTAAATTGTGTTTCAAACCTTCGACGAATAAAACGTCCTTGATAACAGCAGTTGATTTGCTTCCTATATCTCCAATGCATAAGATCTTCCCTTTGTTATTGTCACCATATTTGACAAATCCATCATCTTTTAAGTTCAGAGACAAGAACTTTGACTTGCCTCCAGTCATATGCTTGGAACATCCACTGTCTAGATACCATGAATGAGTCCTGGATGTCAAGCATATCTGCAAAAAATGATTCAAGTTTTGGTTTTAGGTACCCAATTCAAATTGGGTCCTGGAGGGTTAGTTTCAAATACTTGTGTCTTAACTTTCCAAATCTGTTTCCATCCTCTGTTGGCTAGTTTTTTCAGTTTACAATTAAAAACTTTATGACCCTTTTTACAGCAAAAATGGCATAAAACAGCAGAGGATGAATTCTGATTTGGTTTAGTGAAGATATCATTCTAACATTCCTGTTTTGTCTATAGCCAAGTCCAGATTTAACATTTAGATTTCTTTGGTTTCCAAGAAGCATATCTAAATCACATTTCAGTGCATATGTTTCCTTTTTCAGATTTTCATTTGTGTCTTTAAGAGACTTATGTTTCAAATTAATCTCATCATACAACATGCAATTTTCTTCTAACAGTTTCTTAGTATTAATTAACGGTTTAATTACATTAACATATTCATCATGATGTTCATTGAATGCATCATGTAATTCATCATAAGATGGATTAGATATAGAACTTACTTCACTGTCAGAATCTAATTCTGTGTTGGCCATTACACAAAGATTAGCTTCTTCATCTTCTAAAGATGCAAATGACTCTTCATCATTATCGTTCCATGCATTGTAGGCTTTTCTGGTCTTAGGAGGTGGTTGATTGCCTTTAGCCTTTGAAGTTTTGTTTTTGTTTTGCAGTTGGAAGCACTCAGATTTTATATGTCATGTCTTTCCACATTCAAAACAAGTGATCTTGCTGTCATGAGTCTTTGAGCTTGATGGTTTTCTTGACTTGCTCTCTTTCTTTTTCAGAAATTTCTTGAATTTTCTGACAAATAGTCCAAGTTCTGAATCTTCATCAGTCTCACTGTTTGAATCTGTAGTGCAGATCTCTTGTTCAGACTTTCTTTGATGTGCTTGGACTTTAAGAGACAATCCTTTTCTTTTTCTGTCATTCTGTTCAACTTCACTTAGTCTGTGCAGTTCCATCTCATGCTCTCTTAATTTTCCAAATAGTGTGGCAATTGACATGCTAACAAGGTCTTTTGATTCGGCTATGGCAGTGATTTTTGGCTGCCACTCTCTGGTCAAACATCTCATAACCTGGTTGATTTGTTGCTCATTTTCAATCACCTTACCAAGAGCATTTAGATTGTTGACAATGTGAGTAAATCTTGTCTGCATATCATTGACATATTCCTCTTTCTTCATGTTGAACAGCTCATACTCATGCATCAATGTGTTGATTCGGGCTCTTTTTACATCTGTTGTTCCTTCATGCGTTTGTTGCAATGTGTCCCACATCTCTCTGGCGGTTTTGCAGTTAGACACTCTAAAGAATTCGTCAGCGCTTAAGGCATAGGTAATAATATTTTTAGCCTTAGCATTGTATCCAACCTTTTCTTGTCATCCTCAGACCAGTCTGATCTGGGCTTAGGAATTGCTGATTCACCTATGCCAGCTAGGGTTGGTACAAAAGGACCATCTATAACAGCTTCAAGAACGTCAAGGCTGCATGCTTCAAGAAAGATCAACATCCTCTCCTTCCAATACATGTATGCTGCTCCATTGAATGCAGGAGGCCTTGTCAATGATGCCCCTTCTCCCAGAAAATCTGTAGAGGACATTTTATCTTTTATGACAGTTAGTCTACACAAAGAACAGGCTCTTGATGCCAATTGTTAGTAATAATGACCTCTATTAGTTGAAAATTATGAGAGTTGTTAAACAAATTATCAAAGATCGGTAGCGGAATATATTCAGGAGCAATGAATATATCTATCTAACTCACTCACTTCTATTTCTATACCACCTAATCCTTGGAGTTAATCGCCAAACTCACACAAGATCCAGGTGAATCTTCTTCTTGATGATCTCACACCAACAAAGATAACTACCATTTTCCTTACTAGATTTCTAAACCTTCAATTACAGAAAATTGTCTTTCACAAAGAATTAAAGAATATCAAGACTTCGACTCAATCACAAAAGTATCTCACATAAAAAGTATTTAGCCAAGGAATATTTTTGTGTTGTAAAAACTTTTCTCTCAAAGTGTTTATCAAAGTTATTCAAATGTTATCAAAAGTTTTCCAAAGGTTATGAAAAGGTTATTTTTAAAACTGATTGCTCAATCGATTTTATAATGTTTTAAAGCCAGCTAAATCGATTGCCCAATTGACTTTCGCATGTTTTGTTTTTCTTGAATCTTGAACATATAAGCATGAATCGATTTGCCAATCGATTCTTTTAATATATAAATCAGAACTGATACTATTATTGTATTTGAATCGATTGAGTAATCGATTATAGGTGTTTTGTTCAAACAACGAGGTCAAAACAATCGATTTGTCAGTCAACTTCATAATCACAGTCATAATCGATTTGGCAATGAGCTGAATCTTTTCTGTAATTGAAACATTAGCTTCAATCGATTCGTCAATCGATTGTGCTGATCACAATGACTCAGACTTTTATGTCAATCGATTTTCCAATCGATTGTGCTTGTTACAAAACCTCAGCTATTTTGACAAAATCTATGTGCCAATCGATTTACTCAAAGTGGTTCTGATAAATGATTAACTGCAATCAATTGCCTAATCGATTGCCACAAACTTGTAGTTTAAGAAATCTAATTCAATTGATGTCCCAATCGATTTGTGTAATTGATTGGATTAAGCCCAGAACTCAGGTTTCACTAAAAACCTTTAACTAATCGATTGCCCAATCGATTTATGTAGTGAAAACTCTGGTTCTGAGTCAGACAATCGATTGCACAATTGATTCATCAATTGATTTATTAGTTGATTGATTTATATTCATTGGCTAAGACTTAAGTATGAGACCATAGTGATTAGTCTACCAAACTAACTACTATGACACCTAATTACACTACACAAATCTGCATCTTTCTTAAGCATATCTTCCAACTTTGGTTGATTCCTTGAGTTGCAAGCTTTTGTTCCAAGTGTACGATGTCTGCTTGTTTGCCTGAAATGTTTCTCAATTCAAATCATTAGATCAATGAAATATTTCATGTGTACTGTATGTTTGGGAATTAAATCAAAAACATGATCAGGGAAGCTCATGACTTACAACACGAAATGACTAGATGAAATCGAGGACCAGGAGACTCTTATAGCATTTTTCTCCTAAATTTATAACTGTGTTTCGGTTTCCGCGTCAGATTTCAAACACTACCCATCGTCTTGTTCGAAAATACAGATTTCGATCCATTTTTGTCAGGTGGTACGAAAATCACCAGAATAGTCCTGATGAAATCGAGGACCGGGAGACCTTTATAAAATTCTTCTCCTAAATATATAAAAGTGTTTCAGGTTCCACATCAGATTTCAAACACAAGCCATCGTTTGGTCCGAAAATACAGATTTTGATCCATTTTTGTAGAGGGATATGAAAATTGCCCAAGAAATCCAGATGAAATCGAGGACCGAGAGACACTTATAGCATTCTTCTTCTAAATTTGTAACTGTGTTTCGGGTTCCGCATCAGATGTCAAAAACTAGCCATCATTTTGTTCAAAAACACAGATATCGGTCTATTTTAGTCGGGTGGTACGAAAATCGCCTGAAATGTCCAGATGAAATCGAGGACCAAGAAACTCTTATAGAATTCTTCTCCTAAATTTATAAATGTGTTTCGGGTTTTGTATCTGATTTCAAACACTAGCCGTCGTCTTGTTCGAAAATACGGATTTCGGTCCATTTTTCTTGTGTATTACGAAAATTGCAGAAAAGTCCAAATGAAATCGAGGTCCGAAAGACCCTCATAGTATTCTTCTCCTAAATATATAACAGTTATTCGGGTTCCGCGTCAGATTTCATACACTAGCCATCGTCTAGTCCAAAAATACAGATTTTGGTCTATTTTTGTCGAGGGTACGAAACTCGCTTGAAAAGTCCAGAAGAAATCGGGGACTGAGAATCCCTTATAACATTGTTCTTATAAATTTATAACTGTGTTTCGGTTTCCGCGTCAGATTTCATACAATAGCCATCATTTTGTTCGAAAATACGGATTTCGGTCAATTTTAGTCGGGCGGTACCAAAATCGCCCGATAACTCTAGATGAAATCGAGGACCGAGAGAGCCTGTTACCATTATTCGCCTAAATATATAAAAGTGTTTCGGGTTCAGCGTCACCCAAAAATTTTAGAAGATATCGAGGAACGACAGACCCTTATAGCATTCTTCTTCTAAATTTAAAACTGTGTTTCAGGTTTCGCGTTAGATTTTAAACACTAGCCATCATCTTGTTCGATTTCATCTGGACTTTTTAGGTGATTTTCGTACCCCTCGACAAAAATGGACCAAAATCTGTATTTTCGGACCAGACGATGGCTAGTGATTTAAATCTGACTCGAAATCAGAAACACTGTTATATATTTAGGAGAAGAATACTATAAGGGTCTCGCGGTCCTCGATTTCATCTGGTATTTTCGGGTGATTTTCGTACCACCTAAGAATGCTATAAGGGTCTCTTGGTCCTCGATTTCAAAATCTGTATTTTCGAACAAGAAGAGGGCTAATGTTTGAAATATGAAGGGGAACCCGATACACAGTTATAAATTTAGGAGAAGAATGCTATAAGAGTCTCATAGTCCTCGATTTCATCTGGACATTTCCGGCAATTTTCATACCACCCGACTAAAATATACCAAAATCCGTAGTTTCAAACCAAACGATTGCAAGTGGTTGAAATATGACGCAGAACCTGAAACTCAGTTATAAATTTAGAAGAAGAATGCTATAAGAGTCTTTTGGTCCTCGATTTCATCTGGACATTTCGGGCGATTTACATACTACCATACTAAAATGGACCGTAATCCGTATTTTCGAACAAGACTATGGCTAGTGTTTAAAATTTGACGATGTACCTGAAACACAATTATAAATTTAGGAGAATGATTCAATAAGGGACTCCTGGTCCTCGATTTCATCTATTCTTTTCGAAAAAATTTCGTACTACCTGACAAAAATAGACAGAAAATCGTATTTTCGGACCAGACGGTGGCTAGTGTTTGAAATCCAGTGCGGAACCCGAAACACAGTTATAAATTTTGGAGAAAAATCCTATAAGGGTCTCCTGATCCTTGAATTTATCTGGACTTTTCGGGCGATTTTCATACCCCTATACATAAATGGACCAAAATCTGTATTTTCGGACCAGACTGTGGGTAGTGTTTGAAATCTGGCGCAAAACCCGAAACACTATTTTAAATTTGTGAGAAGAATGCTACAAGGGTCTCCTGGTCCTCGATTTCATCTGGACTTTTCAGGCAATTTTCGTGCCACCCGACTATAATGGACCGAAAATCGTATTTTCGAACAAGACGATGGCTAGTATTTGAAATCTGACGCGGAACCCGGAACACAGTTATAAACTTTGGATAAGAATGTTATAATGGTCTCCCTCTACTCGATTTCATCTAGACTTTTCGGGCGATTTTCGTGCAACCTAACAAAAATGGATCCAAATTTGTATTTTGGGACAAGACGGTGGCTAGTGTTTGAAATCTGACGCGGAACCCGAAACACATCTATAAATTTAAGAGAAGAATGCTATCAGTGTCTCTTGGTCCTCGATTTCATATGGATATTTTGGGCGATTTTCGTACCACCCGCCTCAAATGGACCGACATTCATATTTTGGAACAAGATGATGGCTAGTGTTTGAAATTTGACGTTGAACCCAAAACACAGTTATAAATTTAGAAGAAGAATGCTATAGGGTTTTCTCCATCCTTTAATAACATATAATAAAATTTTGAGAAGAATGTTATAAGGGTCTTTCAGTCCTCGATTTCATTTGGACTTCTCGGATGATTTTCTTACTCCTAAACACAGTCTTAAATGCAGGAGAAGAATTCTATAAGATACTTCCAAACCTCGACTTCATTTGGACTTCTTGGGCCACTATCGTACCACTCGACAAAAATCTGTAGAATTCTAAAAGAGTCTCTAGGTCCTCGATCTCATTTGGACTTCTCAGGCGATTTTTGTACTTCACAAAAAAAAAGGAATGAAATTTGTATTTTTAGTTCAAACGATGGCTAGTGTTTGAAATATGATGCCGAGCCCGACACACAATTACAAATTTAGAAGAAAAATGCTATAAGGGTCTTCTGGTCCTCGATTTCATCTGGACTTTTCAGGCGATTTTCGTACCACCTAACAAAAATGGACTAAAATTTGTATTTTCTGACAAGACGACGGCTAGTGTTTGAAATTTTACCTGAAAAACAATAATAAATTTAGGAGAAGCATGCTAAAAGTCTCTCCCGCTCCTCATTTTCATTAGGACTTTTTGGGCGATTTTCGTACTACCCGACAAAAATGGACTAAAATCCGTAACATATAATAAAATAGAGTTGTCAAATAAATATGTAATTATTACTTTATTTGACAACTCTAATTTAATTTATTTTATTATTATCTTCGTTTTATAGTTTTACTATATAACAAATATATAATAATAACATATAAAAAAAAATAGAGATGTCAAATAAAGTAATAATTACATCTTTATTTTATTAGGGTTTAAGTTGTCAAATAAATATGTCAAAATTAATTTATTTGACAACTCTATTTTATTATATATTATTATTATCTTCGTTTTATAATTATACTTAATAATAACGATAATAATATAATATAATAAAATTGAGTTGTCAAATAAATATGAAATAATTAATTATTTGACAACTCTATTTTATTATATATTATTATCTTCGTTATTAAGTACAACTACAAAACGAAGATAATAATAATATTTAATAAAAATGAGTTGTCTAATAAATAAGTAATTGTTACTTTATTTGATAACACTATTTTATTATATGTTATTATTATCTTCGTTTTATTGTTTTACTATGTAACGAAGATAATAATAACATATAATAAAATATTATTTTCAAATAAAGTAATAATTACATATTTATTTGACAACTCTATTTTATTAAATGATATTACTATCTTCGTTATGCAGTCAACCTTTAAAATGAAGATAATAATAACTTTTAACAAAATATAATTATCAAATAAATTAATAAATATATATTTATTTGACTACTTTGTTTTATTATACATTATTATTATTTTCGTTTTCTAGTTGTACTAAATAACGAAAATAATAATAACATATAACAAATTGAGTTGTAAAATTAATATGTAATTATTACTTTATTTGACAACACTATTTTATTATATGTTATTATTATCTTCGTTATGTAGTAAAACTATAAAACGAATATAAATATAACATTAAACAAAATAGAAGAATGCTATAAGAGTCTCCTGGTCCTCGATTTCATCTATACTTTTCAGTGTATTTTGTACAAGACGATGGCTAGTGTTTGAAATCTGGCGTGGAACCCGAAACAAAGGTATAAATTTTGGGGAAGAATGCTATAATGGTCTCATGGTCCTCGATTTCAATTGGACTTTTCGAACGATTTTCGTACCCCTCGACAAAAATGGAACAACATCTGTATTTTCAGATCAGACCATGGCTATTGTTTGAAATCTGGCGCATAACCTGAAACATAGTTATAAATTTTAGAGAAGAATGTTATAAGGGTCTCTCGGTCCTCGATTTCATCGGGACTTTTCGAGCTATTTTTGTACCACCCGACTAAAATGGACCGAAATCCGTATTTTCAAACAAGACGTTGGCTAGTGTTTTAAATCTGACGCGGAACCCGAAAGAAAATTATAAATTTAGAAGAAGAATGATATAAGGAACTCTCGGTCCTCGAATTCATCTGGACTTTTCGGACGATTTTCGTACCCCTCCACAAAAAAGGGCCAAAATCAGTATTTTCAGACCAGACGATGGCTAGTGTTTGAGATCTGGTACTCGATTTCAGCTGGCCTTTTTGGGCAATTTTCATACCACACAACAAAAATGGACCAAAGTTCGTAGTTTCGAACCAAACGATGGTTAGTGTTTGAAATATAAGACGCAGAACCCGAAACACAATTATAAATTTAGGAGAAGAATGCTATAAGTGTCTCCTAGTCCTCGATTTCATCTAGACCTTTCGGGCGATTTTTGTATCACCCAACAAAAATCTACCAAAATCGGTATTTTCATACAAAACGATGGCTAGTGTTTGAATTCTAATGCAGAACCTGAAACACAATTATAAATTTTGGAGAAGAATTTCGGGATATTTTTGTCGATCTCTTGGTCGACGATTTCTTCTGGTCTTTTTCGGGAGATTTTTGTACCACCCGACAAAAATAGACCGAAAATCGTATTTTTGGAACTGAATTTCTTCGGGTCTTTTTTGGGAGATGTTTAAAATCTGGTGCGGAACCTGAAACACAATTATAAATTTTGGAGAAGAATGCTATAATGGTCTCCTGGTCCTCGATTTCATATGGACTTTTCGGGCGATTTTCGTACCACCCGACTAAAATGGACCGAAATCCGTATTTTCAAACAAGACGATGGCTAATGTTTGAAATGTGAAGCGGAACCCGAAACACAATTATAAATTAAGAAGAAGAATTTATAAGGGTCATTTGGTCCCCGATTTTATCTAGACTTTTCAGGCGATTTTCGTACCCATCGATGCTAATGGACCAAACTCTGTATTTTCGGACCAGACGATGGCCAATGTTTGAAATCATACACGGAACCCGAAACACAGTTATTAATTCAGTAGAAGAATGCTATAATTTGAGTCTTCTGGTCCTCGATTTCAAAATCAGTATTTTCAGACTAGACGATGGCTAGTGTTTGAAACACAATTATAAATTTTGGAGAAGAATGCTACAAGGGTCTCCCGAGCCTCGATTTCATCTGGACTTTTTGGGCGATTTTTGTACCACCCAACAAAAATGGACCAATTCCGTAGTTTCACACCAAACGATGGTTAATGTGTGAAATCTGACATAGAACCCGATACAGAGTTATAAATGTAGGAGAGGAATGTAATAAGGGTCTCCTCGTCCTCGATTTCATATAGACTGTTCGGGAAATTTTTGTACCACCGGACAAAAATGGACCGAAACACAATTATAAATTTTGGTGAAGAATGCTATAATGGTCTCCCGGTTCTCGATTTCATCTGGACTTTTTGGGAGATTTTCGTACTACCCGAATAAAATGGACAGAAATCCGTATTTTGAACAACACGATGCCTAGTGTTTCAAATATAACGCGGAACTCGAAACACAGCTATAAATTTAGAACAAGAATTCTATAATGGTCTCCCAGTCCTCGATTTCATTTGGACTTTTCGGGCGACTTTCGTACCCATCGACGATAATGGACCAACATATGTATTTTCGGACTATACAATGGCTAGTGTTTGAAATTTGGCGCGGAACCTGAAATAAATTTATAAATTCTGGGGAAGAATGCTATAATGGTCTCCTGGTCCTCGATTTCATTTGGACTTTTCGAGCGACTTTCGTACCCCTCGACAAAAATAGACCAACATCTGTATTTTCGCACCAGACGATTGGTAGTGTTTGAAATTTGGCGCGGAACCTTAAACATAGTTATAGATTTTAGAGAATAATGCTATAAAAGTCTTTCAGGCGATTTTTCAGGCGATTTTCATACCACCCGATAAAAATGGACCGAAAATGGGTGGTACGAAAAATGAGTTGTAAAAGAAATATGTAATTATTACTTTATTTGACAACTCTATTTTATTATATGTTATTATTATCTTTGTTATGAAGTAAAACTATAAAACGAAGATAATAATAACATATAATAAATTAGAGTTGTCAAATAAAGTAATAATTACATATTTATTTGACAACTCTATTTTATTAAATGATATTACTATCTTCGTTATGCAGTCAACCTTTAAAATGAAGATAATAATAACTTTTAACAAAATATAATTATCAAATAAATTAATAAATATATAATTATTTGACTACTCTGTTTTATTATACGTTATTATTATTTTCGATTTGTTGCTGTACTAAATAACGACAATAATAATAACATATAACAAATTGAGTTGTAAAATTAATATGTAATTATTACTTTATTTGACAACACTATTTTATTATATGTTATTATTATCTTTGTTAGGTAGTAAAACTATAAAACGAATATAATAATAACATTTAACAAAATAGAGTTGTCAAATAATTTAATAAGTCAAAAGCATTATTCTCCTAAATTTATAATTGTGATTCGGGTCATATTTTGAACATTAGCCTTCATTTGGTCTAAAAATACGAATTTCGTTCTATTTTTGTCGGGTGGTACGAAAATTTCCTGAAATCGGGGACTTTCTTATCACCCGATTTCGGTCCATTTTTGTTAGGTGGTACGAAAATCGCCTGAAAAGTCCATATGAAATCGAGGACTGAGAGACTCTTATAGCATTATTCTCTAAAATTTATAACAATGTTTTTAGGTTCCGCGCCAGATTTCAAACACTAGCCATCGTTTGGTCCGAAAATACAGATCTTGGTCTTTTTTTGTCAAGGGGTACGAAAGTCGCTCGAAAAGTCCAAATGAAATCGAGGACCCGGAGACCATTATAGCATTCTTCCCCACAATTTATAACTTTGTTTCGGGTTCCGCGCCAGATTTCAAACACTATCCATCGTCTAGTCCGAAAATACGGATGTTGGTCCATTACCGTCGATGGGTACGAAAGTCGCCTGAAAAGTCCAAATAAAATCGGGTTCTGCGTTAGATTCGAAAAACTAGCCATCGTCTTGTTCGAAAATACGGAATTCGGTCCATTTTAGTCAAGTGGTATGAAAATCGCCCGAAAAGTCCAGATGAAATCGAGGACCGGGAGACCATTATAGCATTCTTCACCAAAATTTATAATTGTGTTTCGGGTTCCGCGCCAGATTTCCAACACTAGCCATCGGCTGGTCCGAAAATACAATTTTCGGTCTATTTTTGTTGGGTGGAACAAAAATTTCCCGAAGAGACCTGATGAAATCGAGGACCAAGATACCCTTATAGCATTCTTCTCCAAAATTTATAATTGTGTTTCGGGTTCCGCGCCAGATTTCCAACACTAGCCATCGGCTGGTCCGAAAATACAGAATTTGGTCCATTATCATCGATGGGTACGAAAATCGCCCGAAAAGTCCAGATGAAATCGAGGACCACAAGACCCTTATAGCATTCTTCTCCAAAATTTCCATCGGCTGGTCCGAAAATACAGAATTTGGTCCATTATCATCGATGGGTACGAAAATCGCCCGAAAAGTCCAGATGAAATCGAGGACCACAAGACCCTTATAGCATTCTTCTCCAAAATTTCCATCGGCTGGTCCGAAAATACAATTTTCGGTCTATTTTTGTTGGGTGGTACGAAAATTGCCCGAAAAGTCTAGATGAAATCGAGGTCCAGGAGACCTTTATAGCTTTCTTCTCATAAATTTATAACTTTGTTTCGTGTTCTTCGTCATATTTCAAACACTAACCATCGTTTGGTCTGAAACTATGGACTTTGGTCCATTTTTGTTGGGTGGTACGAAAATTGCCAGAAAAGTCCAGATGAATTCGAGGGCTGGGAGGCCCTTATAGCATTCTTCTCCAAAATTTATAGTCGTGTTTCGGGTTTCGCGCCAGATTTTAGACACTAGCCATCGTCTGGTCTGAAAATATTGATTTAGGTCCATTTTTGTCAAGGGGTACGAAAATCGCCCGAAAAATCCATATGAAATCGAGGACCAGAAGACTCTTATTATAGCATTTTTCTCCTGAATTTATAATTGTGTTTAGGGTTCCGGGTACGATTTCAAACATTGGCCATCATCTGGTCCGAAAATACAGAATTTGGTCCATTATCATCGATGGGTACGAAAATCGCCTGAAAAGTCCAGATGAAATCGGGGACCAAATGACCTTTCTTGTTCTAAATTTATAACTTTGTTTCGGGTTCCGCCTTATATTTCAAACACTAACCATTGTCTAGTTCAAAAATACGGATTTCGGTCTATTTTAGTCGGGTGGTACGAAAATCACCCGAAAAGTCCATATGAAATCGCATGCCGGGAGACCATTATAGCATTCTTCTCCAAAATTTATAATTGTGTTTCGGGTTCCGCGCCTTATTTCAAGCATTAGCTATCGTGTGGTCTGAAAATACGTTTTTCAGTCTAGTTTTGTCGGGTGGTACAAAAATCGCCAGAAAAAGACCAGATGAAATCGAGGACCAGGAGACCCTTATAGCATTCTTCTCCAAAATTTATAATTGCGTTTCAGGTTCCGCATTAGAATTCAAACACTAGCCATCGTCTTGTTTGAAAATACGGATTTCGGTAGATTTTTGTCGGGTGATAGAAAATTTGCACGAAAAGTCTAGATGAAATCGAGGACCACAAGACCCTTATAGCATTCTTCTTCTAAACTTATAATTGTGTTTCGGGTTCTGCGTTTTATATTTCAAACATTAACCATCGTTTTGTCTGAAACTACGGAATTTGGTCCATTTTTGTCGGGTGGTACGAAAATTGCCCAAAAAGTCCACATGAACTAGAGTACCGGTAGACTCTTATAGCATGCTTCTACAAAATTTATAATTGTGTTTTGTATTCTACGCCAGATTTCAAACACTAGCCATCGTCTGGTCTGAAAATACTGATTTGGCCCTTTTTCTGGAGTGGTACTAAAACGTCCCAAAAAGTCCAGATGAAATCCAGGATCGAGAGTCCTTTATATCATTTTTCTCCAAAAATTTTAATTTTGTTTCGAGTTCCGCATCAGATTTCAAACACTAGCCATTGTCTTGCCGAAAATACGGATTTCTGTCCATTTTGGTCGGGTGGTACGAAAATTACCTGAAAAGTTCATATGAAATCGATGACCTAGAGACCCTTATAGAATTCTTCTATAAATCTATAACTGTTTTTTGGGCTCTATGACTGATTTTAAACACTAGCCATTGTCTGGTCCGAAAATACGGATTTCGGTCCATTTTTGTCGAGTGGTACGAAAATCCCCCGAATTGTCCAGATGAAATCAAGGACCGGGAAACCCTAACAACATTCTTCTTCTAAATTTATAATAGTGTTTCGGGTTCTGCATCGGATTTCAAACACTAGCCATCATCTAATCCTAATAATAGATTTCGGTCTATTTTTTTCGAAGGATAATAAAATCGCCCGTAAAGTACAGATTAAATCGAGGATTTGGAGACTCTGATAGGATTCTTCATCTAAATTTAAAACTGTGTATCGGGTTCCACGTCCGATTTCAAAAACTAGCCATCGTCTTGTTCAAAAATACGGATTTCGGTCCATTTCAGTTGGTTAGCACGAAAATCGCCCGAAAAGTCCAGATGAAATCAAGGACCGAGGGACCCTTATAGCATTCTTCTTCTAAATTTATAACTGTGTTTCGTGTTCTGTATCAGATTTTAAACACTAACAATCGTCTTGTTCGAAAATATGGATTTTGGTCCATTTTAGTCATGTAATATGAAAGTAGCCAGAAAAGTCCAGATGAAATCTAGGAACGGGAGACCCTTATATCATTCTTCTCCAAAATTTATAATTGTGTTTCGGGTTCCGCGTCAAATTTCATACAGAAGCCATAGTCCTTTTCGAAAATACGGATTTCGGTCCATTTTGTTAGGATCATATGAAAATCACCTAAAATGTCCAGATGAAATTGAGGACCGGGATACCCTATAGCATTCTTCTCCTAAATATATAACAGTGTTTTGGATTCCATGTCAAATTTTAGACACTAGCCATCGTGTGGTCCGAAAATACGAATTTCAGTCCATTTTTGTCAGGTGATACAAAAATCTCCCGAAAAGACCAGGTGAAATCGAGGACCAGGAGACACTTATAGAATTCTTCTACTAAATTTATAATTGAGTTTTGTGTTCCGCCTCAGATTTCAAACACTAACAATTGTCTTGTTCGAAAATACTGATTCTAGTCCATTTTTGTCGGGAGGTACGAAAAACGCCCGGAAAGCCCAAATGAAATCGAGGACCCGGAGACCCTTATAACATTCTTCTCCAAAATTTATTACTGGTTTTTAACTTCAGCGCTAGATTTCAAACACTTGCTATCGTCTGGTCCGAAAATATAGATTTCGGTCCTTTTTTGTCGACGGGTAAGAAAGTCGCCTGAAAAGACAAGATAAATCGAGGTCCAAGAGACCCTTATCGCATTCTTCTCCTAAATTTATAAATTTTTTCCGAGTTCCGTGTCGGATTTCAAACACTAGCCATTGTTTTGTTCAAAAATATGAATTTCGATCCATTTAAGTCGGATTGTACGAAAATCACCCAAAAATACCCTATGAATCAACGACCGGGAGACCCTTATATCATTCTTCTCCTAAATATATAACAGTGTTTTGGATTCCGGGTCAGATTTCAAACAATAGCCATCGTCTGGTCCGAATATATAGATTTTAGTCCATTTTTGTCAAGGGGTACAAAAATCGCCCGCAAAGTCCAGATGAAATTGATGACCAAGAGACCCTAGCATTCTTCTTCTAAATTTATAACTGTATTTCGGGTTCTAAGTCAAATTTCAAACTCTAGCCATCGTCTGGTCCGAAAATACAGATTTCGGTCCATTTTTGTCGGGTGGAACGAAATCGCCTTAATAGTCCAGATGAAATCGAGGACCAGGAGACCTTTATAGAATTCTTCTCCTAAATATATAACAGTGTTTTGGGGAGATTATCGTACCACCCAACAAAAATGGACCGAAATTCGTATTTTCGAACAAGACAATGGATAGTGTTTGAAAACTGATGCGGAACCCGAAACACAATTATAAATTTAGGAGAAGAATGCATTAGAGTCACTTGGTCCTCGATTTCATCTAGACATTTCGGGTTATTTTCGTACCACTCGACTGAAATGGATCTAAATCGGTATTTTTGAACTAGACGATGGCTAGTGTTTGAAATCTAACGCAAAACCTGAAACACTGTTATATATTTAGGAGAAGAATGCTATAAGGGTCTCTCGATCCTCGATTTCATCTAGACTTTTCGGCAATTTTCGTACCACTCGACAAAAATGGACCAAAATCTGTATTTTCAAACCAGACGATGACTAGTGTTTGAAATCTCAAGCGGAACCTGAAACACTGTTATATATTTAGGAGAGGAATGTGAAAAGGGTCTCTCGGTTCTCGATTTCATCTGGACTTTTCGTGCGATTTTCGTACGACCCTCTACAGAAATTGACCAAAATCTGTATTTTTGGACTAGACGATGGCTAGTGTTTGAAATCTGATATGGAATTTGAAATACTATTATATATTTAGGAGAAGAATTCTATATGGCTCTCCCGGTCCTTGATTTCATCTGGACTATTTGGGCAATTTTTGTACAACCCGTCAAAAACGGACCGAAATCCGTATTTTCGAACAAGATGATGGATAGTGTTTGAAATCTGACGCAAAAAATGAATCACAATTATAAATTTAGGAGAAGAATGCTATAAGAGTCTCCTGGTCCTCGATTTCATCTGGATATTTCGGGTTATTTTCGTACCACCCGACTGAAATTGATCTAAATCGGTATTTTTGAACTAGACGATGGCTAGTGTTTGAAATCTGATGCAAAACCCGAAACACTGTTATATATTTAGGAGAAGAATGCTATAAGGGTCTCTCCATCCTTGATTTCATCTGGACTTTTCGGCAATTTTCGTACCACTCGACAAAAATGGACCAAAATCTGTATTTTCTAACCAGACGATGGCTAATGTTTGAAATCTCAAGCGGAACCTGAAACACTGTTATATATTTAGGAGAGGAATGTGAAAAGGGTCTCTCGGTTCTCAATTTCATCTAGACTTTTCGTGCGATTTTCGTACGACCCTCTACAAAAATTGACCAAAATTTGTATTTTTTGACCAGACGATGGCTAGTGTTTGAAATCTTATATGGAACTTGAAACACTATTATATATTTAGGAGAAGAATGCAATAAGGGTTTTCTGGTCCTTAATTTCATTTGGACTTTTCGGGCGGATATCCGTATTTTCGAACCAGATGATGGCAAGTATTTAAAATCTGACGCGGACCTCGAAACACAGTTATAAATTTAAAAGAAGAATGCTATAAGGGACTCTGAATCCTCGATTTCATATGGACTTTTGGGGCGATTTTCATACCACCCGAAAAAAATGGACTGAAATACGTATTTTCGAACAAGACAATGGATAATGTTTGAAATCTGACGCGGATCACGAAACACAATTATAAATTTAGTAGAAGAATGATATAAGAGACTCATGGTCCTCTATTTCATCTGGACATTTCAGGAGATTTTCGTACCACCCGACTAAAATGGACCGAAATCCGTATTTTCGAACAAGACGATGGCTAGTGTTTGAAATCTGATGCCGAAACCGAAGTACAGTCATAAATTTAGAAGAAGAATGCTATAAATTTCTCTCGGTCATCGATTTCCTCTGGACTTTTTGGGTGATTTTCATACCCCTTGACAAAAATTGACCAAAATCTGTATTTTCGGACTAGACAATTACTAGTGTTTGAAATCTGATGCGTAATCCAAAACACTGTTATATATTAAGGAGAAGAAATATATAAGGGTCGCCCAGTCCTCCATTTCATCTGGATTTTTTGGGCTATTTTCGTACCACGACAAAAATGGACCGAAATCCGTATTTTGGAACAAGATGATGTCTAGTGTTTGAAATCTGACGCATAACACGAAACACTTGTATATATTTACGAGAAGAATTCTGTAAGGGTCTCTTGATCCTCGATTTCATCTGGACTTTTGGGGCGATTTTCATACTACCTGACAAAAATGGACCGATACACGTATTTTCCAAAAAGATAATGGTTATGATTGAAATCTGATGTGGAACCCGAAACACATTTTTAAATTTAGAAGAAGAATGCTATAAGGATCTCTCGGTCCTCGATATCATCCATATTTTCTAACCAGACGAATGCTATAAGTGTCTCTCGGTCGTCGATATCATCTGGAGTTTTCATGTGATATTCGTACCCCTCGAAAATAATAGACCGAAATCCGTGTTTTCGAACCTAGTGATGGCTAGTGTTGGAATTCTGACACGGAACCCAAAACAATTATAAAATGGAACGAAATTCGTACTTTTGGAACAAACAATGGACATTGTTTGAAATTTGTACCGAACTCGAAACACAATTATAAATTTAGTTGAAGAATGTCGTAGGGGTCTCCCGGTCCTCGATTCATCTCGACTTTTCAAGCGATTTTCATACCACCTGACAAAAATGGAATGAAATCCATATTTTCGAACAAGACGATGGCTAATGTTTGACATCTTATCCAAAACTCGAAACCCAAAACACAATTTAAAATTTAGGACCAGAATGATATAAGGGTCCCCCAGTCCTCGATTTCATTTAGACCTTTCGGGCGATTTTCCTACCACCCAAAAAAATTGACCGAATTTCGTATTTTCGTACTAGACGATGGCTAGTATTTGAAATTTGACCCGAAATACAATTAAAAATTTAGGAGAAGAATGCTAAAAGGGTCTCCTGATCCTCGTTTCCATATGGACTTTTCAGGAGATTTTCGTTCCACCTGACAAAAATAGAACGAAATCGATATTTATGAACCAGACGATCGCTAGTGTTTGAAATCTAATACGAAACTCGAAACCCAAAACACAAATTTTGAATTTAGGTGTATAAGGGTCTCAAAGTCCTCGATAACATCTGGACTTTTCGGGTGAAAATCGTACCACCCGACAAAAATTGACCAAAATTCTTATTTTTGTACAAGATGATGGCTAGGGTTTGAAATCTTATTGGTAGGGTTTGAAAATCATACCAAACAACAATAATAGACCGAAAACCGTATTTTCGAACTTGACGATGGCTAGTGTTTGAAATCTGAAACGGAACCCGAAACACAGTCTTAAATGTAGGAGAAGAATTCTATAAGATACTTCCAAACCTCGACTTCATTTGGACTTCTTGGGAGACTATCGTACCACTCGACAAAAATCTGTAATTTTGGACCAGAACATGGCTACTGTTTATAATCTGACGCGGAACTGAAAACACAGTTATTAATTTTGGAGTAGAATTCTAAAAGAGTCTCTAGGTCCACGATTTCATAACAAAAATGGACTAAAATTTGTATTTTTAGTTCAAACGATGGCTAGTGTTTGAAATATGACGCCGAGCCCGACACACAATTACAAATTTAGGAGAAAAATGCTATAAGGGTCTTATGGTCTTCGATTTCATCTGGTCTTTTCAGGCGATTTTCGTACCACCTAACAAAAATGGACTAAAATTTGTATTTTCTGACCAGGCGACGGCTAGTGTTTGAAATCTAACCCGAAACACAATTATAAATTTAGGAGAAACATGCTAAAAGTCTCTCCCGCTTCTCACTATCATCTGGACTTTTTGGGCGATTTTCGTACCACCCGACAAAAATGGACTAAAATCTGTAACATATATTAAAATAGAGTTGTCAAATAAATATGTAATTATTACTTAATTTGATAACTCTAATTAAATTTATGTTATTATTATCTTCGTTTTATAGTTTTACTTTATAACAAATATATAATAATAACATATAAAAAAA
>NC_021162.2:15005439-15006526 GCF_000331145.2 Cicer arietinum | reverse complement strand
AAAGATAATAATAAAATATAACAAAATTTAGTTGTCAAATAACTATGAAATATTTAATTATTTGACATATAATAACATATAATCAAATTGAGTTTATCAAATAAATATGTAATTAGTACTTTATTTGACAATTTTATTTTATTATATGTTATTATTATCTTCGTCATGTTGTACAACTATATTGTGAAGATAATAATAACATATAATAAAATAGAGTTGTCAAATTTGGGTGATTTTCATACCCCTTGAGGTATTTTTAGTTCAAACGATGGCTAGTGTTTGTCAAATAATTAAATATTTCATAGTTATTTGACAACTAAATTTTGTTATATTTTATTATTATCTTTATTATTAAGTATAACTACAAAACAAAGATAATAATAACATTTAATAAAATAGTGTTGTCAATGTTACTTTATTTCAAAACTCTATGTTATTAAATGTTATTATTATCTTCGTTTTATAGTTGTACAGAATAACAAATATGATAATAACATATAACAAAATTGAGTTATCAAATAAATATGTAATAATTAATTTAGTTGACAATTCTATTTTATTATATGTTATTACTATATTCTTTATTAAGTACAAATACAAAATGAAATTAATAATATTATTTAATAAAATAGAGTTGTCTAATAAATATGTATTTTTTACTTTACTTGACAACACTATTTTATTATATGTTATTGTTATCTTTGTTTCGTAATTATACTTAATAACAAAGATAATAATAAAATATAACAAAATTGAGTTGTCAAATAAATATGTAATTATTAATTTTGTTGACAACTGTATTTTATTATATGTTATTACTATATTCGTTATTAAGTACAATTACAAAATGAAATTAATAATATTATTTAATAAAATAGAGTTGTCTAATAAATATGTATTTTTTACTTTACTTGACAACACTATTTTATTATATGTTATTGTTATCTTTGTTTCGTAATTATACTTAATAACAAAGATAATAATAAAATATAACAAAATTGAGTTGTCAAATAAATATAAAATAATTAATTTATTTGACAACTCTATTTTATTATGTTATTATTATCTTCGTTATTGAGTACAACTA
>NC_021162.2:15004043-15005127 GCF_000331145.2 Cicer arietinum | reverse complement strand
AAGTAAAATTATTAAACGAAGATAATAATGACATATAATAAAATAGAGTTATCAAATAATGTAATACTTAAATATTTATTTGGCAACACTATTTTTTTATATACAATTACTATCTTCGTTTTATATTTAATTTACACCTCGATTTTGTTATATGTTATTATTATTTTCGTTATTTAGGACAATAACAAAACGAAAATAATAAAAACATATAAAAAAAATTCAGTGGTCAAATAAAAATGTAATTATTACATTATTTGACAACTCTATTTTGTTATATGTTATTATTTACTTCGTTAAAACTTATTTCTTTGACAACTCTATTTTATTTTATGTTATTTTTATCTTAGTTACGACGTAGAACTATAAAACGGTAATAATAATAACATAGAACAAAATTGTGTTGTTAAATAAACTCTATTTTAATATATGTTATTATCATCTTCCTTATGAACTAAAACTATAAAACAAATATAATAACAATATATAACAAAATAGAGTAGTCATAAAAATATGTAATTATTACTTGATTAGACAAATCTATTTTATTATATGTTTCTATTATATTCGTTATAAAGTACAACTACATGACGAAGATAAAAGTATCATATAATAAAATAGAGTTGTCATATAAATATGTAATTATTACTTTATTTGACAACTCTAATTTATTATATGTTATTATTATCTTTGTTATGAAGTAAAACTATAAAACAAAGGTAATAATAACATATAATAAAATAGAGTTGTCATATAAATATGTAATTATTACTTTATTTGACAACTCTATTTTATTAAATGATATTACTATGTTTGTTATGCAGTTAGGGATGGGAATAGACTAGGCCGTCCGACAGGGGCCTATGGCCTGGCCTACTTATGGTGTGGCCTGTTTAATAAAAAGGCCAGGCTCAGGCTGTTTTTAAAGCCTATTTATGTAAATAGGTCAGGCTCAGACTTGTAAAAAAGCCTATTAGGCCTGACAGGTCGGCCTATATATATTTTACATGTATTCCACTCTCTATTTTTTCTTCTTCGAATTTCCATTGCACTCACTCCAACAAACATGTATGAAAACAACATATTT
>NC_021162.2:15000794-15003731 GCF_000331145.2 Cicer arietinum | reverse complement strand
AAGTTATTTGAGAGGATTTGTTTAGAGGTAATATTCTGAGTTGTTTGAGAGATAATAATAGGTGTGTTTGTTTCAATAAAAAATTTATTCTTTTAAACCATAAACTATTTTTTAGGGTTTAAAAGGTATTTGTTTCATATTTTAAAAAAATTATTTTGTTAGAAAAATAATTTTTTATTTAATATATATATACCTATACACATTAGTATTGGTATATGGAGAATCATATAAATCGATATCGGTAGAGCATCATGTAGCTATAGAAAAATAATTGTTTAATTGCATATAAAAAGATAATTATTTTTAATGTAAATAAGGCTTTTAAATAGGCTTACAGGCCAGACCATGATAGGCCGTAGGCCAGGCTCAGGCCGAAAAAAAAGCCTATCATAGGCCGTAGGCCAGACTTAGGCCTCAAAAGTTCATCGTAGGCCAGGCTCAGGCCTTTTAAAGCCTGGCCTGGCCTGGCCTATTCCCACCCCTATTCGTACCCCCGGACAAAAATGGAACGAAATTTGTAATTTTAGACCAAATGATGGCTAATGTTCAAAATATGACCCGAAACACAATTATAAATTTAAGAGAAGAATGCTTTTAAATTATTACATTATTTGACAACTCTATTTTATTAAATGTTATTATTATATTCGTTTTATAGTTTTACTACATAAAGAAGACAATAATAACATATAATAAAATAGAGTTGTCAAATAAAGTAATAATTACATATTAATTTTACAACTCAATTTTGTTATATGTTATTATTATTTTCGTTATTTACTACAACTACAAAACGAATATAATAATAACATATAATAAAATAGAGATGTGAAATAAATATGTAATTATTAATATATTTGATAATTCTATTTTATTATATATTATTATTATCTTCTTTTTAAGGTTTGACTGCATATAGGGGTGGGAATAGGCCAGGCCAAGCCAGGCTTTGAAAGTCCTGAGCCTAGCCTACGATGAATTTTTGAGGCCTAAGTCTGGCCTACTGCCTATGATAGGCTTTTTTTTCGGCCTGATCCTGGCCTACGGCCTATCATGGCCTGGCCTGTAAGCCTATTTAAAAACCTTATATACATTAAAAATAATTATCTATTTATATGCAATTAAACAATTATTTTTCTATAGCTACATAATGCTCTACCCATATCGATTTATATGATTCTCCATATACCAATACTAATGTGTATATGTATATATATATTAAATAAAAAAATGATTTTTCTAACAAAATAATTTTTTTAAAATATGAAACAAATACCTTTTAAACCCTAAAAAATAGTTTTTGGTTTAAAAGAATAAATTTTTTATTGAAACAAACGCACCTATTATTATCTCTCAAACAACTCAGAAAAATATATATAGGCCGACCTGTCAGGCCTAATAGGCTTTTTTACAAGTCTGAGCCTGACCTATTTACATAAATAGGCTTTAAAAACAGCCTGAGCCCGACCTTTTTATTAAACAGGCCAGGCCATAAGTAGGCCAGGCCATAGGCCCCTGTCGGACGGCCTAGCCTATTCCCATCCCTAGGTACGAAAATAGCCTGAAAAGTCTAGATGAAATTGGGGATTTTCGTACCACTCGATTTCGGTCCATTTTTGTCGGGTGGTACCAAAATCTCCTGAAAAGTCCCAATGAAATAGAGGACTGAGAGACTCTTATAGCATTCTTCTCCAAAATTTATAACCATGTTTCAGGTTCCGCGCCAGATTTCAAACACTAATCATCGTTTAGTCTGAAAATATTGATGTTGGTCCATTATAGTCGATGGGTAGGAAAGTCGCTCGAAAAGTTCAAATGAAATCGAGGAACGGGAGACCATTATAGAATTTTTGTTCTAAATTTATAATTGTGTTGCGGGTTCCATGTTAGTGTTGAAACACTAGCTAAGTCTTGTTCAAAAATACGGATTTCGATCTTTTTTAGTCGGGTGGTACAAAAATCGCCCGAAAAGTCTAGACGAAATCGAAAACCGGGAGACAATTATAGCATTCTTCTCCAAAAATTGCCCGCAAAGACAAGATGAAATCGAGGACCAGGATAACCTTATAGCATTCTTGTTCGCATCAGATTTCAAACACTAGACATCGTCTTGTAAGAAAATACGGATTTTGGTCAATTTTTGTCGGGTGATACAAAAATCTCCCGAAAAGTCTAGATGAAATCGAGGACCGGGAGACCCTTATAACATTCTTCTCCAAAATTTATAACTGTGGTTCGGGTTCCGCGTCAAAATTTAAACACTAGCCATCGTCTGGTCCGAAAATACAGATTTCGGCCTATTTTTGTCGATGGGTACGAAAATCGACTGAAAAGTCCAGACGAAATCGAGGACCGAGAGACCCTTATAGTATTCTTCTCCAAAATTTAAAATTGTGTTTCAGTTTCTGTGTCCGAATTCAAACACTAGCCATCCTCTTGTTCGAAAATACGGCTTTTGGTCCATTTTAGTCGGGTGGTATGAAAATCCCCCGAAAAGTCCAGTTGAAATCGAGGACCAGGAGACCCATATAGCATTCTTCTCCAAAATTTATAACTATGTTTCGGGTTCCGCGTAAGATTTCCAACACTATCCCTCGTCTGGTTTGAAAATACAGATTTTGGTAATTATTTGTCGAGGGTTACGAAAATTGTTCGATAGTCCAAATGAAATCGAGGACCGAGAGACCCTTATAGCATTCTTCTCCAAAATTTATAACTGTGCTCCGGGTTATGTGTTAGATTTCAAAAACTAACCCTCGTTTTGTTCGAAAATATAGTTTTTGGTTCATTTTAGTATGGTGGTACGAAAATCGTCCAAAAAGTCCAGATCTAATCGTCAATTGGAAGACCTTTATAGCATTCTTCTCAAAAATTTATAATAGTGTTTTAGGTTCCACGACAGATTTCAAACACTAACCATCGTTTTGTTCGAAAATA
>NC_021162.2:14999237-14999656 GCF_000331145.2 Cicer arietinum | reverse complement strand
ACTTCATAATCACAGTCATAATCGATTTGGCAATGAGTTGAATCCTTTCTGTAACTCAAACATTTTGCTTCAATCGATTCGTCAATCGATTGTGCTGATCACAATGACTCAGACTTTTACATCAATCGATTTTCCAATCGATTGTGCTTGTTACAGAACCTCAGCTATTTTGACAAAATCTATGTGCCAATCGATTTATTCAAAGTGGTTCTGATAAATGATTAACTGCAATCGATTGCCTAATCGATTGCCACAAACTTGTAGTTTAAGAAATCTAATTCAATTGATGTCCCAATTGATTTGTTGGATCACAAAACTTATTCCTGATTTAAAAACTTTGTTACAATCGATTTGTCAATCGATTGATTCAATAAATGGTTGTTTCTGTGATTTGCAAAATCGATTGCTCAATTGATGTC
>NC_021162.2:14998691-14999170 GCF_000331145.2 Cicer arietinum | reverse complement strand
GTTCTGAGTCAGACAATCGATTGCCCAATTGATTCATCAATCGACTTATTAGTTGATTGATTTATATTCATTGGCAAAGACTTAAGTATGAGAACATAGTGATTAGTCTACTAAACTAACTACTATGACACCTAATTACACTACACAAATTTGCATCTTTCTCAAGCATATCCTCCAACTTTGGTTGATTCCTTGAGTTGCAAGATTTTGTTCCAAGTGTATGATTTAACAAAAAGAACATAAGATATATACACACACAAAATTACAAAAACAGCATATCAAAACAATACTAGAACATGACAAATCAACAAAGAAACCAAAACATAGTCAACTAATCTAGGGCTGTTCCTCATTATCATCAGCGGGAGAAGGAGAGACTGCTGTATTAACCTCAACAAGTGTCTCCTCCCCATGAGGTTCAGAGCTATCTAGGTTGGGTGGGTTTGGATCTTCGGTTGCTTGTCGGCCTATTCTGCAAT
>NC_021162.2:14996538-14998655 GCF_000331145.2 Cicer arietinum | reverse complement strand
GACTTATTAGTTGATTGATTTATATTCATTGGCAAAGACTTAAGTATGAGAACATAGTGATTAGTCTACTAAACTAACTACTATGACACCTAATTACACTACACAAATTTGCATCTTTCTCAAGCATATCCTCCAACTTTGGTTGATTCCTTGAGTTGCAAGATTTTGTTCCAAGTGTATGATTTAACAAAAAGAACATAAGATATATACACACACAAAATTACAAAAACAGCATATCAAAACAATACTAGAACATGACAAATCAACAAAGAAACCAAAACCTAGTCAACTAATCTAGGGTTGTTCCTCATTATTATCAGCGGGAGAAGGAGAGACTGCTGTATTAACCTCAACAAGTGTCTCCTCCCCATGAGGTTCAGAGCTATCTAGGTTGGGTGGGTTTGGATCTTCGGTTGCTTGTCGGCCTATATCTGCAATATCTTCAAATGACATTTGAAGGCCTAGATGTTCTTGTATTGCAGCTACATCCTGAGCGACGGAAGTAAGCGATGCTTGGAGAGTCTTGAGAGATGCTTCTACTCTTGCGTTATGAGCAGCTTGAATCTCCATGAATTCCAGCAGCTTCGTCAAGACCACAAAATGTGCTTCAACTGGCTCAGCTTGCTCTGCAGTTGGCTGCACTTGTTCAGTAGTTGGCTAAGCTCTAGTCCATATGTCGTTGATGTGCTTCAGTTGCATTTGGTTAACTATGGATTCACCAAATGTGAGGGTGGCTTTGACAGATTCTTCATTGGCCACAGACACCTTGAAATGCCTCAGAATCTTCGTAACCAGCTGGGGATAGGGGAGCAGGTGCTTGCCTTGTGCTGATTCGATCATATTCAGCAACACAATCCAAGCCCATCTTATCCTGAGCTCCTTGTACAGTCCCCATAGCAGGATGATATCCATCCACTGTACAACTGCGTGATTTCCGGCGCGTGGTACTAACATCCGCGTTAGCACATACATGAGCATACGGTGATGAACCTTCATCTGACCCGTTGGAAGGGATACCTTCTCAACAAAACCTTCGATCATCAGGTCCTGTATGACCGCATGCTTCATCTACTGATGATTCCCATTCCCATGATTCCGATGCCTTCCCATCAATGGTTTCACCATAGAATGGTAAACCAGTCAGCTTAGAGAATTCTTCAAACATCATTGAGATTCTCTTGCCTTTTACTTCAGCAGCAAACCCAGTTTTTGTGAGGTTGAAAGTAGAATAAAAAGCTCTAATTAACTTTGGGTAAATTTCCAGAGAGCAAGAAAGGAAATCCACCAAACCGTGAAATCTCAACTGGTTTTGGAAGGTAAAACCATTTGAATCAAAATATGTAAAATCCAAAGTGTCTTCAACTGGTTTATCTTTAGAAGGTAGAACCTTCTTTGGTTGAGGGGAAGTCTTCTTCTTCTTCTGGGTAGCTCCCTTCATAGCATCACCCATAAGTTATAGAACTGTACAGAATCGATTTCCCAATCGGTTGTTTTTCACTTCTGGGTTTACCAAATCGATTGCCCAATCGATTAGGGTATCGTTGTTTGAAAAGTATCCGTTACACCCACTTCCAACGGCTATAATTTTTCTCAACGGACATCTTGTAAATCGATTTCGTAACTGATCCTTCTTTACTAAATCGATTTCCTCATAAGTTCAGGAAACTTCAAATCTCAACATCGATTTCCAAATCGATTCACATAAGTGCAAGTCCAAAACAAAGCTGACCCAATCGATTTCCCAATCGATGCTCGGGTTTGAGGTTTGAAAACTTCTCAAATTTGTGGAGATCTTAACCAAATAATCGATTCTCCAATCGATTCTTTATAAGATTTTCAAAATCTATAATCGATTTCCCAATCGACTAAGTTAATCCAAGCTTCAGCAATCTGACTTCTGAGATATGATAAATCGATTATGAATCGATTCCAGTGATTGTGACATAGAGAAATAAACCACTAAGTACCAAAAAAATCGATTATGCAATCGATTATCGTGTTTCCAATTTGACAATTTGAAACACTGTGCATCATAAATCGATTATACAATCCATTTTGTAATGCAGTTTTCCTATCGGCCATAGGATAATCGATGTAGCAATCGATTTTGTCACGTG
>NC_021162.2:14978522-14995728 GCF_000331145.2 Cicer arietinum | reverse complement strand
GAAGTAAGTTAATTCTCCCATCATGGACATTTCAAATTTTCCTTTCATTGTATTTTCAAAATCTTTACAAAGCTTATTGTTTGTTGATCCAAATATTATGTCATCAACATAAATTTGGACCAATAGAATGTCTTTTCCTTGTCTTTTGATAATAAGTGTCTTATCCACATTTCCCCTTGAAAAATTTTCTTGTAAGAGGAAATTGCTTTGCTTTTCATACCAAGCTCTTGGGGCTTGTTTCAAGCCATAGAGGGCTTTTGTCAGTTTAAACGCATGATTTAGAAGCATAGGATCTTTAAAACCAGGTGCTTGACTCACAAAGACTTCCTGTTGGACGTGTCCATTTAAAAAGGCACTTTTAACATCCATTTGATAAAGTTTAAAGTTCATTATACAGGCATAAGCAAGCAGGATTCTAATGGCTTCTAGTCTAGCTACAGGGGCATAGGTTTCATCATAGTCTATTTCCTCTTCTTGGTTGTAACCCTTGGCCACTAACCTAGCTTTATTCCTAGTAATTACACCATTCTCATCCATTTTGTTTCTAAACACCCACCTAGTTCCTATGACATGTTTACCTTCTGGTTTTGGAACTAGTATCCACACTTTGTTTCTCTCAAACTGATTGAGCTCTTCTTGCATGGAAATTATCCAGTCATGATCCATGAGAGCTTCCTTTATTTTTTTGGGTTATACTTGAGATACAAAGGCTGTGAAGTTACAGAATTCTCTGAGGGATTTTCTAATGGAAACTCCTTTTGAAATCTCTCCAATAATGTTGTCTATGGGATGGTTTTTGATAAACTTCCATTCCTTAGGTAAATCACCTTCCCTAATAGGTTCTACACAATCAAGGTTGGTTGGAGGTATAGGTTCATTAGGTTCTATTGGTTCAGGTTCTACAATATCATCCAAAGAATCATCAACTATAGGAGGAGTGTTGTTCAAGTTTTCAGCAAACATTTCATCAAACTTTACATGAACAGATTCCTCTATAGTTTTGGTTCTCTTATTGTAGATTCTTTAGGCCTTACTAGACTGGGAATAACCTAGAAAGATACCCTCATCTGCCTTAGGATCAATCTTACCTAGATGTTCTTTACCAGGAGACCGTGATAACATTTTTCTCCAAAATTTATTATTAGGTTTTAGGGTCTGCGCTAGATTTCAAACACTTGTCATCGTCTTGTCCGAATATATAGATTTCAGTCCTTTTTTGTTAAGGGGTAAGAAAATCGCCTGAAAAGTCCAGATGAAATCGAGGACCGAGAAACCCTTATAGCATTCTTCTCCTAAATTTATAATTGTGTTCCGAGTCCGTGTCGGATTTCAAACACTAGCCATTGTTTTGTTCAAAAATACGAATTTCGGTCCATTTTAGTTGAGTGGTACAAAAATAAGCCAAAAATACCAGATGAAATCGAGGACCGGGAGACCCTTATAGCATTCTTCTCCAAAATATATAACAATATTTTTGGATTCTGAGTCAGATTTCACACCCTAGCCATCGTCTGGTCGGAAATATAGATTTTGGTCCATTTTAGTCGAGGGGTACGAAAATCGCCCGAAAAGTCCAAATGAAAGCGACAACCGAGAGACCCTTATAGCATTCTTCTTCTAAATTTAATACAGTATTTCAGATGAAATCGACGGATTTCAATCCATTTTAGTCTAGTGGTATGAAAATCGAACGAAAAGTCCAGATGAAATCGAGGACAGGGAGACACTTATAGAATTCTTCTCCTAAATTTATAAATGTGTTTCAGATTCCATATAATACCACTAGTTTTGATACAAAAGTCCTGATAATATCATCACAATGTCAGATTTCAAACACTAGCCATCGTCTTGTTCGAAAATACAGTTTTCTTTCCATTTTTTTCGGGTGGTACGAAAATCGCCCAAAATGTCTATATGAAATTGAGAACCGGAAAACCCTTATATCATTCTTCTCCTAAATTGATAACAGTATTTCAGGTTCCGCGTCAAATTTCAAACACTCTCCCTCTTTTGGTCTGAAAATACAGATTTCGGTCCATTTTTGTCGGGTATTACGAAAATCGATCCAAAAGTCCAAATGAAGTCGAGGATCGGGAAACCCTTATAGCATTCTTCTCCTTAATATATCACTGTGTTTCGAGATCCGCGTCAGATTTCAAACACTAGCAATCGTCTAGTCCGAAAATACATATTTTGGTCAATTTTTGTCGAGGGGTACGAAACTCGCCGGAAAAGTCTAGATGGAATCGAGGACCGAGAGAACCTTATAGCATTCTTTTTATAAATTTATAACTACGTTTTGGGTTCTGCGTCAGATTTGAAACACTAGCCATCATCTTATTCGAAAATCAGGATATCGGTCCAATTTAGTTGGGGGGCACGAAAATCTCCCGAAATGTCCAGATGAAATTGAGGACCAGGAGACTCTTATCGAATTCTTATCCTAAATTTATAACTATGTTTCAAGTTCCGCATCAGATTTCAAACACTATCCATAGTCTTGTTCGGAAATACGGATTTCGGTCCATTTTTGTCATGTGGTACGAAAATCGCCCGAAAAGTCCATATGAAATCGAGGACCGAGAGGCCCTTATAGCATTCTTCTTCTAAATTTATAAATGTGTTTCGGGTTCCACATCAGATTTCAATCACTAGCAATTATCTTTTTCGAAAATACGTGTATCGGTCCATTTTTGTTGGGTAGTATGAATATCGCCCAAAAAGTCCAGATGAAATCGAGGACCAAGAGACCCTTACAGAATTCTTCTCGTAGATATATAAAAGTGTTTCGCGTTATGCGTTAGATTTCAAACACAAGACATCGTCTTGTTCCAAAATACGAATTTCGGTCCATTTTTGTCGTGTGGTACAAAAATAGCCTGAAAAATCCAGATGAAATGGAGGACTGAGCGACCCTTATATCATTCTTCTCCTTAATATATAACAGTGTTTTGGATTCCGCATCAGACTTCAAACACTAGTAATTGTCTAGTCCGAAAATACAGATTTTGGTCAATTTTTGTCAGGGGTGTGAAAATCACCCAAAAAGTCTAGAGGAAATCGATGACCGAGAGACATTTATAGCATTCTTCTTCTAAATTTATGACTGTATTTCGGTTTTCGCGTCAGATTTCAAACACTAGCCATCGTCTTGTTCGAAAATACGGATTTCAGTCCATTTTAGTCGGGTGGTACGAAAATCGCCCTAAATGTCCAGATGAAATCGAGGACCAGGAGTCTCTTATATCATTCGTCTCCTAAATTTATAATTGTGTTTCGTGATCCGCGTCAGATTTCAAACATTATCCATTGTCTTGTTCGAAAATACGTATTTCGGTCCATTTTTGTCGGGTGGTATGAAAATCGCCCCAAAAGTCCATATGAAATCGAGGATTAAGAGTCCCTTATAGCATTCTTCTTTTAAATTTATAACTGTGTTTCGAGGTCCACGTTAGATTTAACTACTAGCCATCATCTTGTTTGAAAATACGGATATCGGTCCATTTTAGTCTGGTGGTACGAAAATCTCCCGAAATGTCCAGATGAAATCGAGGACCAGGAGACTCTTATTGCATTCTTCTCCTAAATTTATAACTGTGTTTTGGGTTCCGCGTCACATTTCTAATACAAGCTATCGTCTAGTCCGAAAATACAGATTTCGGTCCATTTTATTCGTGTGGTACGAAAAGCGCCCGAAAAGTCCAAATGAAATTGAGGATCACGAAACCCTTATTGCATTCTTCTCCTAAATTTATAATAGTATTTCAGATTCCACATCAAATTTGAAACACTAACCATAGTTTGGTTCGAAAAAACGGATTTCAATTCATTTTTGTCGGGTGATTCGAAAATCACACGAAAAGTCCAGATGAAATCGAGGACCGAGAGACTCTTTTAACATTTTTCTCCTAAATTTATAATAGTGTTTCAGGTTCTGCATCAGCTTTCAAACACTAGCCATCGTCTAGATTGAAAGTACAGATTTTGATCCATTTTTGTCGAGGGGTACGAAACTCGCCCGAAAAGTTCAGATGAAATCAAGGAGCGAGAGTCCCTTATAGTATTCTTCTTCTTAATTTATAATAGTGTTTCGGTTTTCGAGTCAGATTTCAAACACTAGCCATCATGTTATTTGAAAATACGGACTTCGATCCATTTGAGTCAGGTGGTACAAAAATCGCCCAAAATATCCAGATGAAATCGAGGACCAGGAGACTCTTATAGCATTCTTCTCCTAAATTTATAATTGTGTTTCATTTTCCGCGTCAAATTTCAAACACTATCCATCATCTTTTTCGAAAATACGGATTTCAATCCATTTTTGTCAGGTGGTACAAAAATTGCCCAAATAGTCCAGATTAAATCGAGGACCAGGAGAGCCATATAGAATTCTTCTCCTAAATATATAACAGTGTTTCAAGTTCCATATCAGATTTCAAACACTAGCCATCGTCTGGTCCGAAAATACAAATTTTGGTCCATTTTTGTAGAGGGTCGTACGAAAATCGCACCAAAAGTCCAGATGAAATCGAGAACCGAGAGACCCTTTTCACATTCCTCTCCTAAATATATATAACAGTGTTTCAGGTTCCGCTTGAGATTTCAAACACTAGCCATTGTCTGGTTTGAAAATACAGATTTTGGTCCATTTTTGTCGAGTGGTACGAAAATTGCCGAAAAGTTGAAATCGAGGATCGAGAGACCCTTATAGCACTCTTCTCCTTATAGCATTCTTCTCCTAAATATTTTAGACAATGGCTAGTGTTTGAAATCTGATGCGGAACTCGAAACACAGTTATAAATTTTGGAGAAGAATGCTATAAGGGTCTCTGGGTCCTCGATTTGTTCTGGACTTTTCGAGCAATTTTCTTACCACCAGACCTAAATGGACCGAAATCCGTATTTTCGGATCAGACGATGGCTAGTGTTTGAAATCGGACGCAGAACTCGAAACAAAATTAAAATATTTGGAGAAGAATGCTATAAGGGTCTCCCAGTCCTTGATTATATCTGGACTTTTCGGTCGATTTTCGTACCACCCGACTAAAATGAACCGAAATTCGTATTTTCGAACAAAATAATGGTTAGTGTTTGAAATCTGGCACGGAACCCGAAAAGAAAAAATGCTATAAGGGTATCCCGGTCCTCAATTACATTTTGACTTTTTGGGCGATTTTTATACCACCTGACAAAATGGACCTAAATTCGTATTTTCGAACAAGACTATAGCAAGTGTTTGAAATCTAACACGGAACCTAAAACACAGTTATAAATTTAGAAGAAGAATATTGTAAGGGTTTCCCGGTCCTCGATTTCATATGGACTTTTTGGGCAATTTTCGTAGCACCCAACAAAAATGAACTCAAATTCGTATTTTCGGACTAGACGATGGGTACTGTTTAAAATTTGGCGCGAAGCCAAAAAAATAGTTATAAATTTTGGAGATGAATGCTATAAGGGTCTCATGGTCCTCGATTTCATCTAGACTTTTCCGGCTATTTTCGTACCACCCGACTAAAATGGACCGAAATTCATATCTTCAAACAAAACGATGGTTAGTGTTTGAAATTTGTCGCAAAACTCGAAACACAATTATAAATTTTGGAGAATAATACAATAAGAGTCTCATGGTCCTCAATTTCATCTGGATTTTTTGGACAATTTTCGTACACTCGACAACAATGGACCAAAATCTGTATTTTCAAACAAAACGATGGTTTGTGTTCGGAATCTGACACGGAACCCGAAACAAAGTTATAAATTTAGGAGAAGAATGCTATAAGGGTTTCTCGAACACATGAAAAAAAAATGGACCCAAATTCGTATTTTTGAACAAGAAATGGATAGTGTTTGAAATCTGATGCGGAACCCGAATCACATTAATAAATTTAGGACAAGAATGCTATAAGAGTCTCCTGGTCCTCGATTTCATCTAGACTTTTCGGGGTATTTTCGTACAAGACGATGGCTAGTGTTTGAAATCTGGTTCGGAACCCGAAACCAAGTTATAAATTTTGGTGAAGAATGCTATAATGGTGTCGCGGTTCTAAATTTAATTTGGACTTTTCGAACGATTTTCGTACCCCTCGAATAAAAATGGACCAACATCTGTATTTTCGGACCAGACGATGGCTAGTGTTAGAAATCTGGCGCGGAACTTGAGACATAGTTATAAATTTTAGAAAAGAATGCTATAAGGGTCTCTTGGTTCTCGATTTCATCGGGACTTTGCGAGCGATTTTCATACCGCCCGACTAAAAAGGACCAAAATCCGTATTTTCAAACAAGACGATGGCTAGTGTTTGAAATCTGACGTGGAACCCAAAAGAAAATTATAAAATTAGAAGAAGAATGATATAAGGGACTCTCGCTTCTGGATTTCATCTGGACTTTTTGGGACGTTTTCGTACCACTCTAGAAAAGGGCTAAATCAGTATTTTCAGACCAGACGATGGCAAGTGTTTGAAATCTTGCGTAGAATACAAAACACAGTTATAAATTTTGGAGAAGCATGCTATAAGAGTCTCTTGGGACTCTAGTTCATACGGACTTTTTGGGCAATTTTCGTACCACCCGACAAAAATGGACCAAAGTCCGTAGTTTTAGACAAAAGGATGGTTAGTGTTTGAAATATAAAACGCAAAAACCGAAACACAATTATAAGTTTAGGAGAAGAATGCTATAAGGGGTGCAATTTTTGTATCACCTGACAAAAATCTACCGAAATCCATATTTTCAAACAAAACGATGGCTAGTGTTTGAATTCTGATGCGGAACCTGAAACACAATTATAAATTTTGGAGAAGAATGCTATAAGGGTCTCCTGGTCCTCGATTTCATCTGGTCTTTTTCCGGCGATTTTTGTACTACCCGACAAAACTAGACTGAAAATCGTATTTTCAGACCACACGATAGCTAATGCTTGAAATAAGGCGCGGAACCCGAAACACAGTTATAAATTTTGGAGAAGAATGTTATAATGGTCTCCCGGCCTGCGATTTCATATGGACTTTTCGGGTGATTTTCGTACCACCCGACTAAAATAGACTGAAATCTGTATTTTTGAACAAGACGATGGCTAGTGTTTGAAATATAAGGCGGAACCCGAAACAAAGTTATAAATTTAGAAGAAGAATTTATAAAGGTCATTTGGACCCCGATTTCATCTGGACTTTTCAGGCGATTTTCGTACCCATCGATGATAATGGACCAAATTCTGTATTTTCAGACCAGACGATGGCCAATGTTTGAAATCGGACCCAGAACCCTAAACACAGTTATAAATTCAGATGAAAAGTGCTATAATAAGAGTCTTATGGTCCTCGATTTCATATGGATTTTTCGGGCGATTTTCGTACCCCTCGACAAAAATGGACAAAAATCAAGCGCGGAACCCGAAACACGACTATAAATTTTGGAGAAGAATGTTATAAGGGCATCCCGCACTCAATTTCATCTGGACTTTATGGCGATTTTCGTACCACCCAACAAATGAAGGGTCTCCTGGTCGTGACGAAGAACACGAAACAAAGTTATAAATTTAGGAGAAGAATGCTATAAGGGTCTCCTGGTCCTCGATTTTATCTAGACTTTTCGGGCAATTTTTGTACCACCCGACAATTATAAATTTTGGAGAAGAATGCTATAAGGGTATCCTAGTCCTTGATTTCATCAGGTCTTTTCGGGCAATTTTTGTACCACCCAACAAAAATAGACCAAAAATCGTATTTTCGGACCAGACGATGGCTAGTGTTGGAAATCTGGCGCGGAACCCGAAACACAATTATAAATTTTGGTGAAGAATGCTATAATGGTCTCCCGGTCCTCGATTTCATCCGGACTTTTCGTGCAATTTTCGTACCACCCGACTAAAATGGACTGAAATCAGTATTTTCGAACAACACGATGACTAATGTTTTAAATCTAACGCAGAACCCGATTTCATTTGGACTTTTCGGGCTACTTTCGTACCCATCGACGGTAATGGACCAACATTTGTATATTCGGACTAGACGATGGCTAGTGTTTGAAATCTGGCGTGGAAGCCGAAACAAAGTTATAAATTGTGGGGAAGAATGCTATAATGGTCTCCCGGTCCTCTATTTCATTTGGACTTTTAGAGCGACTTTCGTACCCCTTGACAAAAAAGGACCAACATCTGCATTTTCGGGTCAAACGATGGCTAGTGTTTGAAATCTGGCGCATAACCTGAAACATGGTTATAAATTTTAGAGAATAATGCTATAAGAGTCTCTCAGTGCTCGATTTCATCTGGACTTTTCAGGCGATTTTCGTACCACCCGACAAAAATAGAACGAAATTCGTATTTTTAGACCAAATGAAGGCTAATGTTCAAAATATGACCCCGAATCACAATTATAAATTTAGGAGAATAATGCTTTTGAGTTATTAAATTATTTGACAACTCTATTTTGTTAAATGTTATCATTATATTCGTTTTATAGTTTTACTACATAACGAAGATAATAATAACATACAATAAAATAGTGTTGTCAAATAAAGTAATAATTACATATTAATTTTACAACTCAATTTGTTATATGTTATTATTATTTTCGTTATTTAGTACAACTACAAAACGAAAATCATAATAACGAATAATAAAACAGAGTTGTCAAATAAATATATATTTATTAATTTATTTGATAATTATATTTTGTTAAAACTTATTATTATCTTCATTTTAAAGGTTGACTGCATAACAAAGATAGTAATATCATTTAATAAAATAGAGTTGTCAAATAAATATGTAATTATTACTTTATTTGACAACTCTAATTTATTATATGTTATTATTATCTTCGTTTTATAGTTTTACTTCATAACAAAGGTAATAATAACATATAATAAAATAGAGTTGTCAAATAAAGTAATAATTACATATTTCTTTTATATGTTATTATTATTTTCGTTATTTAGTACCATTACAAAACGAAGATACTAATAACATATAATAAAAAAGAGTTGTCATATAAATATGTAATTATTACTTTATTTGACAACTCTATTTTATTATATGTTATTATTATATTAGTTATGACGTAGAACTATAAAACGATGATAATAATAACATAGAACAAAATTGAGTTGTCAAATAAACAAATAAATACATATTTATTTGACAACTCTATTTTATTATATGTTATTATTATATTAGTTATGACGTAGAACTATAAAACGATGATAATAATAACATAGAACAAAATTGAGTTGTCAAATAAACAAATAAATACATATTTATTTGACAACTCTATTTTATTATATGATACTATTATATTTGTCATGTAGTTGTACTTTATAACGAAGATAATAGAAATATATAATAAAATAGAGTTGTCTAATCAAGCAATAATTACGTATTTATTTGACAAGTCTATTTTGTTATGTATTGTTATTATCTTTGTTTTATAGTTTTTTTCATAAAGAAGATGATAATAACATATAATAAAATAGAGTTGTCAAATAAATATGTATTTATTTGTTTATTTGACAACTCAATTTTGTTCTATGTTATTATTATCATCGTTTTATAGTTCTACGTCATAACTAATATAATAATAACATATAATAAAATAGAGTTGTCAAATAAATATGTATTTATTTGTTTATTTGACAACTCAATTTTGTTCTATGTTATTATTATCATCGTTTTATAGTTCTACGTCATAACTAATATAATAATAACATATAATAAAATAGAGTTGTCAAATAAAGTAATAATTACATTTTTATTTGCAACTCAATTTTCTTATATGTTCTTATTATTTTTGTGTTATAATTGTACTAAATAATGAAAATAATAATAACATATAACAAAATCAAGTTGTAAATTAAATACAAAACGAAGATAATAATAATATATATTAAAATGGTGTTGTCAAATAAATATTTAAGTATTACATTATTTGACAACACTATTTTATTTAATGTTATTATTATCTCAAATAAAGTAATAATTACATTTTTATTTGCAACTCAATTTTCTTATATGTTTTTATTATTTTTGTGTTATAATTGTACTAAATAACGAAAATAATAATAACATATAACAAAATCAAGTTGTAAATTAAATACAAAACGAAGATAATAATAATATATATTAAAATGGTGTTGTCAAATAAATATTTAAGTATTACATTATTTGACAACACTATTTTATTTAATGTTATTATTATCTTCGTTTTTTAGTTTTATTTCATAATAAAGATAATAATAACATATAATAAAATAGAGTTGTCAAATAAAAAAATAATTACTTATTTATGTTACAACTCAACTTTTTTATATGTTATTATTATCTTCGTTATAAAGTAAAACTATAAAACGAAGATAATAATAATATATAATAAAATAGAGTTGTCAAATAAATACGTAACTATTAATTTATTTGATAATTCTATTTTAACATATAATAATAACATATAACGAATATAGTAATAAGATATAATAAAAAAGAGTTGTCAAATAAATATGTAATTATTACTTTATTTTACAACTCTATTTAATTATATTTTAGTATTGTCTTCGTTATGAATTACAACTATATAACGAAAACAATAATAACATAACATAAAGTAGAGTTGTCAAATAAATTAATAAGTACTTATTTATTTGATAAACTCAATTTTATTATATGTTATTATTATCTTCGTTACGTAGTAAAACAATAAAACAAAGATAATAATAACATACAATAAAATAGTGTTGCCGAAAAGTCCAGATTAAATCGAGGATCGAGAAACCCTTACAGCATTCTTCTCCTAAATATATAACAGTGTTTCGGGTTTTGCGTTAGATTTCAAACACCAGCCATCGTCTAGTTCAAAAATACCGATTTAGATCCATTTCAATCGGGTGGTACGAAAATAACCCGAAATTTCCAAATGAAATCGAGGACCAAGAGACTCTAATAGCATTCTTCTCCTAAATTTATAATTGTGTTTCGGGTTCCGCATCAGTTTTCAAACACTATCCATTGTCTTGTTCGGAAATACGAGTTTCGGTCCATTTTGTTGGGTGGTACGATAATCTCCCCAAAACACTGTTATATATTTAGGAGATGAATTCTATAAAGGTCTCCCGGTCCTCGATTTCATCTGGACTATTCAGGCGATTTTCGTTCCACCCGACAAAAATGGACCGAAATCCGTATTTTTGGACCAGACGATGGTTAGAGTTTGAAATTTGACATGGAACCCTAAATACAGTTATAAATTTAGAAGAATGCTATAAGGGTCTCTCGGTAATCAATTTCATCTGGACTTTTCGAGCGATTTTTGTACCCCTCGACAAAAATGGACTAAAATCTATATATTCGGACTAGACAATGGCTAGTGTTTGAAATCTGACCTGGAATCCGAAACACTGTTATATATTTAGGGGAAGAATGATATAAGGGTCTCCCGGTCCTTGATTCATAGGGTATTTTTGGGTGATTTTCGTACTACCCGACTTAAATGGACCGAAATTCATATTGTTGAACAAAACAATGGCTAGTGTTTGAAATCCGACACGGAACTTGGAAAACATTTATAAATTTAGGAGAAGAATGCGATAAGGGTCTCTTGGACCTCGATTTATCTGGTCTTTTCATGCGACTTTTTTACCCCTCGACAAAAAATGAACGAAAACTGTATTTTCGGACCAGACGATAGCAAGTGTTTGAAATCTGGCGCTGAATTTAAAAATAAGTAATAAATTTTGGAGAAGAATGCTATAAGGGTTTCCGGGTCCTCGATTTCATATGGGCTTTTCGGGCGTTTTTCGTACCTCCCGACAAAAATGGACCGAAATCAGTATTTTCGAACAAGACAATTGTTAGTGTTTGATATCTGAGGCGGAACCCAAAACTCAGTTATAAATTCACTACAAGAATTCTATAAGCGTCTCCTGGTCCTCGATTTCACCTGGTCTTTTCGGGAGACTATCGTATCACCTGACAAAAATGGACTGAAATTCGTATTTTCGGACCAGACGATGGCTAGTGTTTAAAATTTGACATGGAATCCAAAACACTTTTATAAATTTAGGAGAAGAATGCTATAGGGTATCCCGGTCCTCGATTTCATCTGGACTTTTCGTGCGATTTTCATACGATCCAAACAAAATGGACCGAAATCCGTATTTTCGAAAAAGACCATGGCTTGTGTTTGAAATTTGACGCGGAACCTGAAACACAGTTTTAAATTTTGGAGAAGAATGATATAAGGGTCTCCCGGTCCTAGATTTCATATGGACTTTTCTGGCTACTTTCGTATTACCAGACTAAAATGGACCAAAATCCATATTTTCGAACAAGACGATTGTTTGTGTTTAAAATATGATGCAGAACACCAAACACAGTTATAAACTGAGAAGAATAATGCTATAAGGGTCCCTTGGTCTTTGATTTCATCTGGACTTTTCGGGCGATTTACGTACTAACCGACTGAAATGGACCGAAATCCATATTTTTGAACAAGACGATGGCTAGTTTTTGTAACCTGACGCTGAACCCAATACACAGTTTTAAATTTAGATGAAGAATCCTATCAGAGTCTCCAAGTCCTCGATTTAATCTGTACTTTACGGGCGATTTTCTTATCCTTTGAAAAAAATGGACCGAAATCTATTATTAGGATTAGATGATGGCTAGTGTTTGAAATCTGATGCAGAACCCGAAACACTATTATAAATTTAGAAGAAGAATGTTGTTAGGGTCTCCTGGTCCTCGATTTCATCTGGACTTTTCAGGTGATTTTTGTACCACTCGACAAAAATGGACCGAAATCCGTATTTTCGGACCAGACAATGGCTAGTGTTTAAAATCGGTCATAGAGCCCAAAAAACAATTATAAATTTACATAAGAATTCTATAAGGGTCTCTAGGTCCTCGATTTCATATGAACTTTTCAGGCAATTTTCGTACCACCCGACCAAAATGGACAAAAATCCGTATTTTCGGACAAGATAATGGCTAGTGTTTGAAATCTGATGCGGAACTCTTTACGGGCAATTTTCTTACCACCATACCAAAATGGACTGAAATCCTTATTTTCGGACAAGACGATCTAGTGTTTGAAATCAGACGCAAAACTCGAAACAAAATTAATTTTTTTGGAGAAGAATGCTATAAGGGTCTCCAAGTCCTCGATTTCATCTGGACTTTTCGGTCGATTTTCGTACCACCCGACTAAAATGGACCGAAATTCGTATTTTCGAACAAAATAATGGTTAGTGTTTGAAATTTGGCACGGAACCCGCAACACAGTTGTATATTTTGGAGAAAAAATGCTATAAGGGTCTCCCGGTCCTCGATTACATTTTGAATTTTTGGGCGATTTTTATACCACCTGACTAAAATGGACCTCAATTCGTATTTTTGAACAAGACTATGGCAAGTGTTTGAAATCTGACACGAAACCTGAAACACAGTTATAAATTTAGAAGAAGAATATTGTAAGGGCTTCCCGGTCCTCGATTTCATTTGGACTTTTTGGGCAATTTTCGTTGCACCCAACAAAAATGAACTCAAATTCGTATTTTCGGACCAGACGATGGATACTGTTTAAAATTTGGCGCGAAGCTAGAAAAATAGTTATAAATTTTGGAGATGAATGCTATAAGGGTCTCCTGGTCCTCGATTTCATCTGGATTTTTTGGACAATTGGACAATTTTCGTACACTCGACAACAATGGACCAAAATCTGTATTTTCGAACAAAATGATGGTTTGTGTTCGAAATCTGACACGGAACCAGGAACAGAGTTATAAATTTAGGAGAAGAATGCTATAAGGGTTTCTCGAACACATGAAAAAAAAATGGACCCAAATTCGTATTTGCGAACAAGAAATGGATAGTGTTTGAAATCTGATGCGGAACCCGAATCACATTAATAAATTTAGGAGAAGAATGCTATAAGAGTCCCTGGTCCTCGATTTCATCTAGACTTTTCGGGGTATTTTCGTACAAGATGATGGCTAGTGTTTGAAATCTGGTGCGGAACCCGATATATAGTTTTAAATTTAGATGAAGAATCCTATAATGGTCTCGCGGTCCTCAAATTAATTTGGACTTTTCAAACGATTTTCGTACCCCTCGAATAAAAATGGACCAACATCTGTATTTTTGGACCAAACGATGGCTAGTGTTAGAAATCTGGCGCGGAACTTGAAACATAGTTATAAATTTTAGAGAAGAATGCTATAAGGGTCTCTCGGTCCTCGATTTCATCGGGACTTTTCGAGCGATTTTCATTACGCCTGACTAAAATGGACCAAAATCCGTATTTTCAAACAAGACGATGGCTAGTGTTTGAAATCTGACGTGGAACCCAAAAGAAAATTATAAAATTAGAAGAAGAATGATATAAGGGACTCTCGGTCCTGGATTTCATCTGGACTTTTTGGGACGTTTTCGTACCACTCCTGAAAAGGGCCAAATCATTATTTTCAGACCAGACGATGGCTAGTGTTTGAAATCTGGCTTAGAATACATAACACAGTTATAAATTTTCGTACCACCCGACAAAAATGGACCAAAGTCTGTAGTTTCAGACAAAACGATGGTTAGTGTTTGAAATATAAAACGCAGAACCGGAAACAACGTTATAAGTTTAGAAGAAGAATGCTATAAGGGTCTTGTGGTCCTCGATTTCATCTAGACTTTTCATGCAATTTTTGTATCACCCGACAAAAATCTACCGAAATACGTATTTTCAGACCACATGATAGCTAGTGTTTGAATTCTGATGCGGAACCTGAAACACAGTTATAAATTTTGGAGAAGAATGCTATAAGGGTCTCCCGGTCCTCGATTTCATATGGAATTTTCAGGTGATTTTCGTACCACGCGACAAAAGTAGACCGAAATCCGTATTTTTGAACAAGACGATGGCTAGTAATTGAAATATAAGGAGGACCCGAAACAAAGTTATAAATTTTGAAGAAGAATTTATAAAGGTCATTTGGTCCCCGATTTCATTTGGACTTTTCAGGCGATTTTCGTACCCATCGATGATAATGGACCAAATTCTGTATATTCGGACCAGACAATGGCCAATGTTTGAAATCGAACCCGGATCCCTAAACACAGTTATAAATTCAGGAGAAAAATGCTATAATAAGAGTCTTCTGGTCCTCGATTTCATATGGATTTTTCGGGCGATTTTCGTACCCCTCGACAAAAATGGACTGAAATCAATATTTTCAGACAAGACAATGGCTAGTGTCTGAAATCTGGCACACAACCCGAAACACGACTATAAATTTTGGAGAACAATGCTATAAAGGCCTCGCGGCCCTCGATTTCATCTGGACTTTTCTGGCGATTTTCGTACCACCCAACAAAAATGGACCAAAGTCCATAGTTTCAGACCAAACGATGGTTAGTGTTTGAAATCTGACGAAGAACAAGAAACAAAGTTATAAATTTAGGAGAAGAATACTATAAGGGTATCCTGGTCCTCGATTTCGTCTGGTCTATTCGGGCAATTTTTGTACCACCCGGCAAAAATAGAACGAAATTCGTATTTTTAGACCAAATGAAGGCTAATGTTCAAAATATGACCCGAATCACAATTATAAATATAGGAGAATAATGCTTTTGAATTATTAAATTATTTGAAAACTTTATTTTGTTAAATGTTATTATTATATTCGTTTTACAGTTTTACTACATAACGAAGATAATAATAACATATAATAAAATAGTGTTGTCAAATAAAGTAATACTTACATATTAATTTTACAACTCAAGTTGTTATATGTTATTATTATTTTCGTTATTTAGTAAAACTACAAAACAAAAATAATAATAACGTATAACAAAACAAAGTTGTCAAATAAATATATATTTATTAATTTATTTGATACTTATATTTTGTTAAAACTTATTATTATCTTCATTTTAAAGGTTGACTGCATAACGAAGATAGTACTATCATTTAATAAAATAGAGTTGTCAAATAAATATGTAATTATTACTTTATTTGACAACTCTAATTCATTATATGTTATTATTATCTTCGTTTTATAGTTTTACTTCATAACAAAGATAATAATAACATATAATATCATAACTAATATAATAATAACATATAATAAAATAGAGTTGTCAAACAAATAAGTTATAACGAAGTTAATAATAACATATAACAAAATAGAGTTGTCAAATAAAGTAATAATTACATTTTTATTTGAAACTCAATTTTCTTATATGTTTTTATTATTTTTGTGTTATAATTGTGCTAAATAATGAAAATAATAATAACATATAAAAAATTTAGTTGTAAATTAAATATACAACGAAGATAATAATAATATATATTAAAATGGTGTTGTCAAATAAATATCTATGTATTACATTATTTGACAACACTAGTTTATTTAATGTTATTATTATCTTCCTTTTATAGTTTTATTTCATAATAAGGATAATGATAACATATAATAAAATAGAGTTGTCAAACTAATATGTAGCTATTAATTTATTTGATAATTCTATTTTAACATATAATAATAACATATAATAAAATAGAGTTGTCAAATAAATATGTAATTATTACTTTATTTGACAACTCAATTTTGTTCTATGTTATTATTATCTTCCTTTTATAGTTTTATTTCATAATAAGGATAATGATAACATATAATAAAATAGAGTTGTCAAATAAATATGTAATTATTACTTTATTTCACAACTCTATTTAATTATATTTTAGTATTGTCTTCGTTATAAATTACAACTATATAACGAAAATAATAACAACATAAAATAAAGTAGAGTTGTCAAATAAATTAATAAGTACATATTTATTTTATAAACTCAATTTTATTATATGTTATTATTATCTTTCTTACAGAGTAAAACAATAAAACGAAGATAATAATAACATATAAAAAATAGTGTTGTCAAATAAAGTAATAATTACTTATTTATTAGACAACTCTTTTTTATTAAATATTATTATTATCTTCGTTTTGTAGTTGTACTTAATAACGAAGATAATAATAACATATAATAAAATAGAGTTGTCAAATAATTAATTATTTCATATTTATTTGACAACTTAATTTTATTAAATTATATTATTATCTTTATTATTAAGTATAATTATAAAACGAATATAATAATAATAATATATAATAAGATAGAGTTGTCAAATAAATTAATTTTGACAACTCAATTTTGTTATATGTTATTATT
>NC_021162.2:14972336-14978029 GCF_000331145.2 Cicer arietinum | reverse complement strand
CAGATGAATTCGAGGACCAGAAGACCCTTATAGAATTTTTCTCCTAAATTTATAATTGTGTGTCGGGCTCGGCGTCATATTTCAAACACTAGCCATCGTTTGAACTAAAAATACAAATTCCAGTGCATTTTTGTTGTGAAGTACAAAAATCGCCCGAGAAGTCCAAATGATATCGAGGACCTAGAGACTCTTTTAGAATTCTACTCCAAAATTAATAACTGTGTTTTCGGTTCCGCGTCAGATTTCAAACAGTAGCCATGTTCTGGTACAAAATTACAGATTTTTGTCGAGTGGTACGATAGTCGCCCAAGAATTCCAAATGTAGTCGAGGTTTGGAAGTATGTTATAGAATTCTTCTCCTACATTTAAGACTGTGTTTCGGGTTCCGTGTCATATTTCAAACACTAGCCATCGTCAAGTCCGAAAATACGGTTTTGCGGTCTATTTTTGTTGTTTGGTATGATTTTCAAACCCTACCAATAAGATTTCAAACCCTAGCAATCATCTTGTACAAAAATAAGAATTTTGGTCAATTTTTGTCGGGTGGTACGATTTTCATCCGAAAAGTCCAGATGATATCGAGCACTGTGAGACCCTTATAGCATTCTTCACCTAAATTTAAAATTGTGTTTTGGGTTTTGAGTTTCGTATTAGATTTCAAACACTAGCCATCGTATTAGTTTTCGTTCTATTTTTGTCAGGTGGAACGAAAATCGCTTGAAAAGTCCATATGAAATCGAGGATCAGGAGACCCTTTTAGCATTCTTCCCCTAAATTTTTAATTGTATTTTGGGTCAGATTTCAAATACTAGCCATCGTCTAGTACGAAAATACGAAATTCGGTCCATTTTTTTGGGAGGTAGGAAAATCGCCCAAAAGGTCTAAATGAAATCGAGGACTGGGGGACCCTTATATCGTTATGGTCCTAAATTTTAAAGTGTGTTTTGGGTTTCAAGTTTTGTATAAGATTTCAAACATTAGCCATTGTCTTGTTCGAAAATATGGATTTCATTCCATTTTTGTCAGGTGGTACGAAAATTGCTTGAAAAGTCGAGATGAATCGAGGACCGGGAGACCCCTACGACACTCTTCAACTAAATTTATAATTGTGTTTCGAGTTCAATACAGATTTCAAACAACGTCCATTGTTTCTTCCAAAAATACGGATTTCGTTCCATTTTATAATTGTTTTGGGTTCCGTGTCAGAATTCCAACACTAGCCATCGTTAGGTTCGAAAACACGGATTTCGGTCTATTATTTTCGAGGGGTTCACATATCACATGAAAACTCCAGATGATATCGACGACCGAGAGAGACTTATAGCATTCGTCTGGTCAGAAAATATGGATGATATTCTCCTTTATTTATAACTTTGTTTCGGGTTCCACCTAAAATTTCAGATACTACCAATCGTCTGGTCCGAAATTACGGATTTCAATCCATTTTTTTCAGGTAGTATGAAAATCACACGAAAAGTCAAAATGAAATCGAAGACCGAGAGAACCTTATAGCATTCTTCTCCTAAATTTATAACTATGTCTCGGGTTCCACGTCAGATTTCAAACACTAGCCATCTTCTGGTTCGGAAATATGGATTTTGGACCATTTTTGTCATTTGGTACAAAAATCGCCGAAAAGTTTGAATGAAATTGAGGATCCAGTTACCCTAGTAGGATTCTCCTAAATTTATAATTGTGTTTCGTGTCAAAATTTAAACACCAGCCATCGTCTGGTCCGAAAATATGGATTTCAGTCCATTTTTGTCGGGTGCTTCGAAAATTTAAAACAATGTTTCAAGTTTTGCATCAGATATCAAACACTAGCCATGGCTAGGTCCAAAAATACGGATTCCAAAAATTGACCGAGAGAACTTTATAGCGTTCTTTTCCTATATTTATAATTGTGTTTCAGGTTCCACGACAGATTTAAAACACTAGTCATCGTCTTCTTCCATATACGGATTTAGGTCCACTTTTTTTCCGGTGGTACGAAAATCGCTCGAAAAGTCCAGATGAAATCGAGGACCGGAAGACCCTTATAGCATTTTTCTCTTAAATTTGTATCTTTGTTTTGGGCTCGGCGTCATATTTCAAACTCTACCCATCGTGTGAACCAAAAATACGAATTTTAGTCAATTTTTGTTGTGAAGTACGAAAATCGCTAGAAAATACATATGAAATCGAGGACCTAAAGACCGTTTTAGAATTCTTCTCCCAAATTAATAACTGTGTTACGGATTCTGCATCAGATTTCAAACACTATCCCTCGAGGACCAGGAGACTTTTATAGCATTCTTCTCTAAAATTTATAAATGTGTTTCGGGTTCCGCGTCAGATTTCAAAAACTATCCCTCGCTTGTCCAAAAATATAGATTTCGATCCATTTTTGTTAGGTGGCACGAAAATCTCCCGAAAAGTCCATATGAAATCGAGGACAAGGAGACCTTCATAACATTTTTATCCAAAGTTTATAACTATGTTTCGTGTTCTACGTCAAATTTCAAACATTAGCCATCGTCTTGTACGAAAATATGGATTTCGACCCATTTTAGTCGGGTGGTACAAAAATCGCCCGAAAAGTCCAGATGAAATCGAGGATCGGGAGACCCTTATAGCATTCTTCTCCTAAATATATAACAATGTTTTGGGTTCCGAATCAAAATTACAAATACTAGCCATTGACTGGTCCATAAACACAGATTTTGGTCCATTTTTGTTTAGGATTAAGAAAATCATCCGAAAAGTCCAAATGAAATCGAGGACTGAAAGACCCTTATAGCATTCTTCTCCAAATTTTATTATATGTTATTAAAGGATGGAGAAAACCTTATAGCATTCTTCTTCTAAATTTATAACTGTGTTTTGGGTTCCGCGTCAAATTTCAAACACTAGCCATCATCTTGTTCCAAAATATGAATATCGGTCCATTTTAGTCGAGTGGTACGAAAATCGCCCGAAATATCCAGATGAAATCGACGACCAGGAGACACTGATAGCATTTTTCTCTTAAATTTATAGTTGTGTTTCAGGTTTCGCGTCAGATTTCAAACACTAGCCATCGTCTTGTTCGAAAATACGGATTTCGGTCCATTTTTGTCGGGTGGTACGAAAATCGCCCGAAAAGTCTAGATGAAATCGAGGACCGGGAGACCCTTATAGCATTCTTCTCCAAAATTTATAAATGTGTTTCAGGTTCCGCGTCAGATTTCAAATACTAGCCATCGTCTTGCTCTAAAATACGATTTTCGGTCCATTTTAGTCGGGTGGACCGAAAATCGCCTGAAAATTCCAGATGAAATCGAGGACCGGGAGACCATTGTAGCATTCTTCTCACAAATTTAATATTGTGTTTCGGGTTCTGCGCCAGATTTCAAACACTACCCATAGTCTGGTCCGAAAATACAGATTTTGGTCCATTTTTGTAGAGGGGTATGAAAATCGCCCGAAAAGTCCAGATAAATTTGAGGATCGGGAGACCCTAATAGCATTCTTCTCCAAAATTTATAACTGTGTTTTGGGTTCTGCACTGAATTTCAAACACTAGCCACCGTCTGGTCCGAAAATACGAATATCTGTCTATTTTTCTCAGGTGGTACGAAAATTGTTTGAAAAGAACAAATGAAATCGAGGACCAGGAGACCCTTATTGAATCCTTCTCCTACATTTATAATTGTGTTTCAGGTACATCGTCAGATTTTAAACACTAGCCATTGTCTTGTTCGAAAATACGGATTTCGGTCCATTTTAGTATGGTAGTACAGATATCGCCCGAAATGTCCAGATGAAATCGTGGACCAAGAGACTCTTATTGCATTCTTCTCCTAAATTTATAATTGAGTTTCAGGTTCTGCATCATATTTCAACCACTTGCAATCGTTTCGTTTGAAACTACGGATTTTGATCTATTTTAGTCGGGTGGTACGAAAATTGCCTGAAATGTCCAGATGAAATCGAGGACTAGGAGACTCTTATAGCATTCTTCTCCTAAATTTATAATTGTGTATCGGGTTCCCCGTCATATTTCAAATACTAGCCCTCGTCTTGTTCGAAAATACAGATTTTGTTCGATTTTAGTCGGGTGGTACCAAAATCGCTCGAAAATTTATAGCATTCTTCTCCTAAATTTATAACAGTGTTTCGGATTCTAGGTCAGATTTCAGAAACTAGCCATCGGCTGGTCCAAAAATACATATTTTGGTCCATTTTTGTCGGGGGGTACGAAACTCGCCCGAAAAGTCCAGATGAAATCGAGGACCGAGAGACCTTTATAGCATTCTTCTTCTAAATTTATAACTGTGTTTAGGTTCCGCGTCAGATTTCCAACACTAGCCATCATCTTGTTCAAAAATACGGATATCGGTCCATTTTAGTCAGGTCGTACGAAAATCGCCCAAAATGTAACATTGACAACACTATTTTATTAAATGTTAATATTATCTTCATTTTGTAGTTGTACTTAATAACGAAAATAATAATAACATATAACAAAATTGAGCTGTCAAATAAATATGTAATAATTAATTTATTTGACAACTCTATTTTATTATATTTTATTACTATCTTCGTTATTAAGTACAATTACAAAATGAAATTAATAATAATATTTACAAAAAATAGAGTTGTGTAATAAATATGTAATTTTTACTTTACTTGACAACACTATTTTATTATATGTTATTATTATCTTTATTTTGTAGTTATACTTAATAACAAATATAATAATAAAATATAACAAAAATGAGTTGTCAAATAAATATGAAATAATTAATTTATTTGACAACTCTATTTTAATATATGTTATTATTATCTTCGTCATTGAGTACAACTACAAAACGAAGATAATACTAAAAAGATTTAATAAAATAGGGTTGTCTAATAAATAAGTAAGTATTACTTTATTTGAAAACACTATTTTATTATACGTTATTATTATCTTTGTTTTATTGTTTTACTACATAACGAAGATAATAATAACATATAATAAAATTGAGTTTATGAAATAAATATGTACTTATTACTTTATTTGACAACTCTATTTTATTTTATGTTATTTTTATTTTTTTTATATAGTTGTACTTCATAACGAAAACAATACTAACATATAATAAAATAGAGTTGTTAAATAAAGTAATAATTACATATTTATTTGACAACTCTATTTTATTATATGTTATTACTTTCTTCGTTATGCAGTCAAACTTTAAAAGAAAGATAATAATAACATATAATAAAATAGAATTATCAAATATATTAATAGTTACATATTTATTTGACAACTATATTTTATTATATGTTATTATTATCTTCGTTTTATAGTTTTACTTTATAACCAAGATAATAATAACATATAACAAAAGTGAGTTGTAAACTAAATAAGTAATTATTATTTTATTTCACAACTCTATTTTATTATATGTTATTATTATCTTTGTTATAAAATAAAACCATAAAACGAAGATATTAATAACATTAAATAAAATAGAGTTGTCAAATAATGTAATACTTAAATATTTATTTGAAACCACTATTTTATTATATATTATTATTATCTTTGTTTTGTATTTAATTTACAATTCGATTTTGTTATATATTATTATTATTTTCGTTATTTAGTACAATTACAAAACGAAAATAATAAAAACATATAAGAAAATTGAGTTGTCAAATAAAAATGTAATTTTTACTTTATTTGA
>NC_021162.2:14965734-14971465 GCF_000331145.2 Cicer arietinum | reverse complement strand
ATATGTAGTAATAATTAAAAAGTATTTTTCTCATAAATTTATAATTGTGTTTCGGATCATATTTTGAACATTAGCCATCATTTGGTCTAAAATATGAATTTCGTCCCATTTTTGTCGGGTGGTACAAAAATTGCATGAAAAGTCTAGATGAAATCGGGGATTGTCGTACCACCCATTTTTGGTCCAATTTTGTGGGGTGGGACGAAAATCGCCTGAAAAGTCCAGATGAATCGAGGACTGAAAGACTCTTATAGCATTATTCTCTAAAATCTATAACTATGTTTAAGGTTCCGCGCCAAATTTCAAAGACTATCCATCGTCTGGTGCAAAAAAACAGATGTTGGTCCATTATCGTCGATGGGTACGAAAGTCGCCCGAAAAGTCCAAATGAAATCGAGGACCGGGCGACCATTATAGAATTCTTGTTCTAAATTTATAGTTGTGTTTCAGGTTCCGCGTTAGATTTGAAACACTAGGCATCATGTTGTTCAAAAATAAAAATTTTGGTCCATTTTATTCGGGTGGTACGAAAATCTCCCAAAAAGTCCAGAAGAAATCGAGAACCGAGAGACCATTATAGCATTCTTCACCAAAATTTATAATTGTGTTTCGGGTTCCGCATCGAATTTCAAACACTAGCCATCGTCTTGTAAGAAAATACGGATTTCGGTCCATTTTTGTCTGGTGGTACAAAAATTGCCCGAACAGTCTAGTTGAAATCGAGGACGAGGAGACCCTTATTACATTCTTCTCCTAAATTTATAACTTTGTATCGGGTTCTTTGTCAGATTTCAAACACTAACCATCATTTGGTCTGAAACTACGGAATTGGTCCATTTTTGTTGGGTGGTTCAAAAATCGCCCAAAATTCCAGATGAAAATATTAGCCATCGTTTGGTCTTAAAATACTGATTTTGGTCCTTTTTTGTCGTGGGGTACGAAAATCTCCCGAAAAGTCCATATGAAATCGAGGACCAGAAGACTCAAATTATAGCATTCTTCTACTGAATTTATAACTGTGTTTTCGGTTCCGTGTATGATTTCAAACATTGGCCATTGCCTGGTCCGAAAATACAGAGTTTGGTCCATTATCATCGATGGGTACGAAAATCGCCTGAAAAGTCCAGATGAAATCGGGGACCAAATGACCCTTATAAATTCTTCTTCTTAATTTATAATTGTGTTTCGGGTTCCGCTTCAGATTTCAAACATTAGCCATCGTCTTGTTCGAAAATACGGATTTCGGTCCATTTTAGTCGGGTGGTACGAAAATCGCCCGAAAAGTCCATATGAAATCGAGGACCAGGAAACCATTATAGCATTCTTCTCCAAAATTTATAATTGTGTTTCAGGTTCCGCACCAGATTTCAAACATCTCCCGAAAAAGACCCGAAGAAATTCAGTTCCAAAAATACGATTTTCGGTCTATTTTTGTCGGGTGGTACAAAAATCTCCCAAAAAAGAACAGAAGAAATCGAGGACCAAGAGATCGACAAAAAGCTCCCGAAATTCTTCTCCAAAATTTATAATTGTGTTTCGGGTTCTGCATCAGAGTTCAAACACTAGCCATCGTTTTGTATGAAGATATGGATTTTTTGTAGATTTTTGTTGGGTGATACAAAAGTCGCCCGAAAATTCTAGATGAAATCGAGGACCAGGAGACCCTTATAGCATTCTTCTCCTAAATTTATAATTGTGTTTCGGGTTCTGCGTCATATATTTCAAACACTAATCATCATTTGGTCCGAAACTACGAACTTTGGTCCATTTTTGTTGTGTGGTATGAAAATAGCCCAAAAAGGCCAGCTGAAATGAGTACCAGGAGACCTTATAGCATTCTTATTAAAAATTTATATCTATGATTTGGGTTCTGTGCCAGATCTCAAACACTAGCCATCGTCTGGTATGAAAATACTGATTTTGGCCCTTTTTTATGGAGGGGTACGAAAATCGTCCGAAAAGTCCAGATGAATTCGAGGACCGAGAGTTCCTTATATAATTCTTCTTCTAAATTTATAATTTTCTTTCGGGTTCCGCATCAGATATAAAACACTAGCCAACGTCTTGTTTGAAAATACGGATTTCGGTCCATTTTAGTCGGGTGGTACAAAAATCGCTCGAAAAGTCCCGATGAAATCGAGGTCTGAGAGACTCTTATAACATTCTTCTCTAAAATTTATAACTATGTTTCAGGTTACGCGCTAGATTTCAAACACTAGCCATGGCTGGTCTGAAAATACAGATGTTGGTCCATTTTTGTCGAGGGGTACGAAAATCGTCCGAAAAGTCCAATTGAAATCGAGGACCACGAGACCATTATAGCATTCTTCCCCAAAATTTATAAATTTGTTTCGGGTTCCGCGCCAGATTTCAAACACTTGCCATCGTCATTTACGAAATACCCTGAAATGTATAGATGAAATCGAGGACCAGGAGACTCTTATAGCATACTTCTACTAAATTTATAAATGTGACTCGGGTTCCGCGTCAGATTTCAAACACTATCCATTGCTTGTTCGAAAATATGAATTTTGGTCTTTTTTTTTCATGTGTACGAGAGACCCTTATAGCATTCTTCTCCAAAATTTATAAAAGCGTTTTGGGTTTCGTGTCAGATTTCAAATACTATCCATTGTCTTGTCCGAAAATATGGATTTCGGTCCATTATGGTCGGGGGGTACGAAAATCACTCAAAAGGTCTAGATGAAATAGAGGACCGGGAAAGCCTTATGTCATTCTTCTCCAAAATTTATAACTATGTTTCAGGTTCCGCGTCAAATTTTAAACACTAGCCCTTGTCTGGTTCGGAAATACTGATTTCGGTCCCTATTTGTCGGGTGGTATGAAAATCGCTCGAAAACTCCAGATCAAATCGACAACCGAGAGACCCCTATAGCATTTTTCTCCAAAATTTATAACTCTGTTTCGGGGGGAACAAAAATTGCCCGAAAAGTCCAGATGAAATCGAGGAGAAGATTATTCTTGTAGCATTCTTCTCCTAAATTTATAACTAAGTTTGGGGTTCTCCGTCAGATTTTAAACACAAGCTATCGTTTGGTCCAAAAATACGAATTTCTGTCCATATTTGTCGGGTGGTACGAAAATCGCCTAAAATGTCCAAAGGAAATCGAGGACCTGGAGACCCTTAAAGCATTCTTCTCCAAAATTTATAAATGTGTTTCGGGTTCTGCGTCAAATTTCAAACACTAGCCCTCGTCTAGTCTGAAAATACAGATTTCTGTTCATTTTTGTTAGGTGGTACGAAAATCGCCCGAAAGGTCCACATGAAATCAAGGACCCGAAGACTCTTATAGCATTCTTCTCCTAAATATATAAATGTATACCGGGTTCCGCGTCAGATTTCAAACACTAGCCATCGTCTTGTTGGAAATTACGGATTTCGGTCCATTTTTGTCGGGGTGTACGTAAATCGCCCGAAAAGTCTAGATGAAATCGAGGACCGAGTGACCCTTATAACATTCTTCTCCTTAATTTATAACAATGTATCTCATTTCGGGTCAGATATCAAACACTTGCCATCGTCTATTTTGAAAATACAGATTTCGGTCCATTTATGTCGAGGGGTACGAAAATCGCCCGAAAAGTCTAGATCAAATCGAGGACTGAGAGACCGTTATAGCATTCATCTCCTAAATTTATAATTGAGTTTCGTGTTCTACCTCATATTTCAAACACTAGCAATTGTCTTCTTCGAAAATACAGATTTCGGTCCATTTTTGTCGAGTGGTACGAAAATCGCCTGAAAAGCCTAGATGAAGTCGAGGACCGAGAGACCCTTATAGCATTCTTCTCTTAAATTTATAACTGAGTTTCGGGTTCCACGTCAGATTTCAAACACTAGCAATTATCTTGTTCAAAAATATGAATTTCGGTCAATTTTTGTCGGGTGGAACAAAAACAACCCGAAAATTCTAGATGAATCGAGGAACGGGTGACCCTGATAACATTCTTCTCCAAAATTTATTACAGATTTTTAGGTTTAGTGCCAGATTTTAAAAACTTGCCATCGTCTGGTCCGAAAATATAGATTTCAGTCCTTTTTTGTTGAGGGGTAAGAAAATCGCATGGAAAGTCCAGATGAAATCGAGGACCGATAGACCCTTATAGCATTCTTCTCCTAAATTTAAAATTGTGTTCCGAGTTCCGTGTCGGATTTCAAACACTACCCATTGTTTTGTTCAAAAACACGAATTTCGGTCCATTTTAGTCGGTTGGTACGAAAATCACCCTAAAATACAAGATGAAATGGAGGACCGGGAGTCCCTTATAGCATTCTTCTTCTAAATATAAAAAAGTGTTTCGGATTCCGGGTCAGATTTCAAACACTAGCCATTGATTTGTCAGAAAATATAGATTTCAATCCTTTATAGTCTAGTGGTATGTAAATCTCCCAAAAAGTCCAGATGAAATCGAGGACCGGGAGACGCTTATAGCATTCTTCTTCTAAATTTGTAACTATGTTTCGGGTTCTGCATCAATTTTCAACCACTAGACATCATTTTGTTCAAAAACACGGATATCGGTACATTTTAGTCGGGTGGTACCAAAATCGCCGGAAATGTCCAGATGAAATGTCCTAATTTTATAAATGTGTTTCGGGTACCTCGTCAGATTACAACCAGTTGCCATCGTCTATTCCAAAAAGACAAATTTTTGCCCATTTTGGTCGAATGGCACCATGGTCGCCATCGTCTTGTTCAAAAATACAGACCGACAGACCCATATAGCATTCTTCTTCTAAATTTTCAAACTGTTTCGGTTTCCGCATCGAATTTCAAACAATAGCCATCATCATGTTGTAAAATACAAATATCGGTCCATTTTAGTCGGGTGGTACGAAAGTTGCCCAAAATGTCTAGATGAAATTGAGGACCAGGATAATCTTGTTGCATTCTTCTTTTAAATTTATAATTGTGTTTCGGGTTCCGTGTCAGTTTTCAAACCCTATCCATCATGTTCGTAAAACGGATTTCAGACCATTTTTATCAGATGGTACGAAAATCGCACGAAAAGTCCAGATGAAATCGAGGACCGAGAGTCCCTTATATCATTCTTCTTCTAAATTTATAACTGTGTTTTAGTTTCCGCGTCAGATTTCAAACAATAGCCATCGTCTTGTTCCAAAATACATGTTTTGGTCCATTTTAGTCGGGCGGTACGAAAATTGCCCGAAATGCCCAGATGAAATCGAGGACAAGGAGACTCTTATAGCATTCTTCTCATAAATTTATAACTGTGTTTCGGGTTCCGCGTCAGTTTTCAAACACTATCCATCGTCTTGTTCAAAAATACAGACCGACAGACCCATATAGCATTCTTCTTCTAAATTTTCAAACTGTTTCGGTTTTCGCATCGAATTTCAAACAATAGCCATCATCATGTTGTAAAATACAAATATTGGTCCATTTTAGTCGGGTGGTACGAAAGTTGCCCAAAATGTCTAGATGAAATTGAGGACCAGGATAATCTTGTTGCATTCTTCTCTTAAATTTATAATTGTGTTTCGGGTTCCGTGTCAGTTTTCAAACCCTATCCATCATGTTCGTAAAACGGATTTCAGACCATTTTTATCGGATGGTACGAAAATCGCCCGAAAAGTCCAGATGAAATCGAGGACCGAGAGAACCTTTTGACATTCTTCTCCTAAATATATACTAGTGTTTCAGGTTTCGCGTCATATGTCAAACACTAGCCATCCTCTAGTTTGAAA
>NC_021162.2:14963435-14965338 GCF_000331145.2 Cicer arietinum | reverse complement strand
CCTTATAGCATTCTTCTTCTAAACTTGTAATTGTGTTTCGGGTTCCGCATCAGATGTCAAACACTAGCCATCATTTTGTTCAAAAATACAGATATCGGTCTATTTTAGTCGGGTGGTACGAAAATCGCCTGAAATGTCCAGATGAAATCGAGGACCAAGAGACTCTTATAGAATTCTTCTCCTAAATTTATAAATGTGTTTCGAGTTTTGCATATGATTTCAAACATTAGCCATCGTCTTGTTCGAAAATACGGATGTCGGTCCATTTTTGTCGTGTATTATGAAAATCACAGAAAAGTCCAAATGAAATCGAGGACTGAAAGACCCTCAAAGCATTCTTCTCCTAAATATATAACAGTTATTCGGGTTTCGCGTCAGATTTCATACACTAGCCATCGTCTAGTCCAAAAATACAGATTTTGGTCTATTTTTGTCGAGGGTACGAAACTCGCTTGAAAAGTCCATATGAAATCGAGGACTGAGAATCCCTTATAGCATTCTTCTTATAAATTTATAACTGTGTTTCGGTTTCCGCGTCAGATTTCATACAATACCCATCATCTTGTTCGAAAATACGGATTTCGGTCAATTTTAGTCGGCTGGTACCAAAATCGCCCGATAACTCTAGATGAAATCGAGGACCGAGAGAACTTGTTACCATTCTTCGCCTAAATACATAAAAGTGTTTCGGGTTCAGCGTCAGATTTCAAACACTAGCCATTGTCTGGTCCGAAAATACAGATTTTGGCTCATTTTTGTCTAGGGGTACGAAATTCACCCGAAAATTCCAGAAGATATCGAGGAACGACAGGCCCTTATAGCATTCTTCTTCTAAACTTAAAACTGTGTTTCGGGTTTCGTGTTAGATTTTAAACACTAGCCATCATCTTGTTTGATTTCATCTGGACTTTTTAGGCGATTTTCGTACCCCTCGACAAAAATGGACCAAATTCTGTATTTTCGGACCAGACGATGGCTAGTGATTGAAATCTGACTCGAAATCAGAAACACTGTTATATATTTAGGAGAAGAATACTATAAGGGTCTCCCGGTCCTCGATTACATCTGGTATTTTCGGGTGATTTTCGTACCACCAAACTAAAATAAATCGAAAATCATATATTTGAACAAAACAATGCCTAGTGTTTGAAATACGACACGAAACTCGGAACAAAGTTATAAATTTAGGAGAAGAATGCTATAAAGGTCTCTCGGTCCTCGATTTCATTTGGACTTTTCAGGCAATTATTTTACCCCTCGACAAAAAAGGACCGAAATCTATATTTTCGGACCAGACGATGGCAAGTGTTTGAAATCTGGAGTAGAACCTTAAAACAAGTAATAAATTTTGGAGAAGAATGCTATCAAGGTCTCCTGGTCCTCGGTTTCATTTGGACTTTTCTGGTGATTTTCGTACCACCCGACAAAAAATGGTCCGAAATCCGTATTTTCGAACAAGACTATGGCTAGTGTTTGAAATTTGACCCCAAACTTGAAACAGAGTTATAAATTTTGGAGAAGAATGCCATAAGGTTCTCTCGTTCCTTGATTTTATTTACACTTTTCGGGCAATTTTCATACCCCTCGACAAAAATTGACCAAAATCTGTATTTTCGGATCAGACGATGGCTAGTGTTTGAATTTTGACGTGGAACCCGAAACACAGTTATAAATTTTGGAGAAGAATGTTATAAGGGTCTCCTAGTCCTCGATTTCATCTGGACTTTTTGGGCGATTTTCGTACCACCCAACAAAAATGGACTGAAATTCATATTTTTGGACTAAAGTATGGTTAATGTTTAAAATCGAGCGCGGAGCCCAAAAAACAGTTATAAATTTTTTAGAAGAATGCTATAAGGGTCTCCCGGTCCTCGATTTCACCAAGACTTTTCGATCGATTTTC
>NC_021162.2:14962104-14963414 GCF_000331145.2 Cicer arietinum | reverse complement strand
GTTATAAATTTTGGAGAAGAATGCTATAAGGGTCTCCTGGTCCTCGATTTCGTCTTGACTTTTTGGGCGATTTTCGTACCACCCAACCAAAATGGACTGAAATTCATATTTTCGGACTAGAGTATGGTTAATGTTTAAAATCGAGCGCGGAGCCCAAAAAACAGTTATAAATTTTTTAGAAGAATGCTATAAGGGTCTCCCGGTCCTCGATTTCACCAAGACTTTTCGATCGATTTTCGTACCACCCGACTAAAATAGACTGAAATCCGTATTTTCGGACCAAACAATGGCTAGTGTTTGAGATCTGGCGCATAACCCGGAACATAGTTATAAATTTTGGAGAAGAATGCTATAAGGGTCTCCTGGTACTCGATTTCATATGGACTTTTGGGCAATTTTTGTACCACCCAACAAAAGGGACCAAAGTTCGTAGTTCCGGAAAAAATGATGCTTAGTGTTTGAAATATAAGACACATAACCCGAAATACAGTTATAAATTTAGGAGAAGAATGTTATAAGGGTTTCCTGGTCCTCGATTTTATCTAGACTTTTCAGGCGATTTTGTATCACCCGACAAAAATGGACTGATGGCTAGTGTTTCAAGTCTGATGCGAAACCCGAAACACAATTATAAATTTTGGAGAAGAATGCTATAAGGGTTTCTTGGTCCTCGATTTCATCTAGACTTTTCAGGCGATTTTTGTACCACCTAACAAAAATCGTATTTTCGGACCAGACGATGGCTAATGTTTGACATCTGGCGCTGAACCCGAACACAGTTATAAATTTTTGAGAAAAATGCTATAATGGTCTACAGGTCCTCGATTTCCAATGGACTTTTCGGGCGATTTACGTACCACATGATTAAATGGACCGAAATCCGTATTTTTGAACAAGATGATGGCTAGTGCTTGAAATCTGACCCGTAACCCGAAACACATTTGTAAATTTAGAAGAAGAATTCTATAAAGGCCATTTGGTCCCCGATTTCATCTGGACTTTTCAGGCGATTTTCATACCCATCGATGATAATGGACTAATTTCTGTATTTTCGGACCAGATGATGGACAATTTTTGAAATAAGACGCGAAACCCGAAACATAGTTATAAATTCATGAGTAGAATGCTATAATAAGAGTTTTCTGGTCCTCGATTTTATCGGGTCTTTTCGGGCAATTTTTGTACCACCCGACAAAAATAGACCGAGGACCGAGAGAATTCTATAAGGGTCTCCCGGTCCTCTATTTCATGTGGACTTTTCGGGCGATTTTCATACCACTAGTCTAAAATGGATTGAAATCCGTATTTTC
>NC_021162.2:14960516-14961634 GCF_000331145.2 Cicer arietinum | reverse complement strand
AAATGGACCAAAATTCGTATCTTTGAACAAAACAATGGCTAGTGTTTGAAATCCGACACGGAACTCGGAACACAGTTATAAATTTAGGAGAAGAATGCTATAAGGGTCTCTCGGTCCCCGATTTCATCTGGGCTTTTCGGGCGATTTTCGTACTACCCGACTATAATGGATCGAAATCTGTATTTTTGAACATGGTGATGGCTAGTTTTTGAAATCTGACACAGAATCCGAAACACAGTTTAGATCTGGACTTTTCGACCGATTTTCTTACGCCTCGAAAAATATGGACCGAAATCTATTATTAGGATAGATGATGGCTAGTGTTTGAAATCTGATGTGAAATCCAAAACACTGTTATAAATTTAGGAGAAGAATGTTGTAAGAGTCTCCCGATCCTCGATTTCATCTGGACTTTTCGGGGGATTTTCGTACCACCCGACAAAAAGGGACCGAAATCTGTATTTTCGGACCAAACGATGGCTAGTGTTTAAAATTGGGGGCTGAGCCCGAAAAACAGTTATAAATTTTAGAGAAGAATGCTATAAGGGTCTCCTGGTCCTCGATTTCATCTGGACTTTTCAGACGATTTTCGTACCAGCCGACCAAAATGGACCGAAATCCGTATTTTCGGACAAGACAATGGCTAGTGTTTGATGTAACACCCTAAATTTTATGATAAACTATTCTATTAATTAAATAGGATTTTAAATAATAAATTTGATGTTAAAATTATTAAAAAATATATGTTAATAAACTTTGTGATTAATTTCCGTTATATAGGTGATTTTTATGATGTGCTAGTTTTATATATACTAGATTACATGAGCGATATAAATAATAAATATTATATTTTATTATTTGATATACTTTTTAAAAAATAATAGTATTTAGTGTAATATATATTTTAAAGAAAAAGATTTTATACGATTTTACGTGTATATACGCACACCCAATTAATATCATTCTTTTATGCGTTTGACTAATATTAAATGTGTACTTAATTATATTTATTTAATTCTAAATATATTTTATTATAATTATTTACATTATAAATAATTATCTTTAGATAGTGGTAATATTGTGTTTGATTTTCTTTATTTTTATATACTTATTATGAT
>NC_021162.2:14957017-14958819 GCF_000331145.2 Cicer arietinum | reverse complement strand
TTTTGGAGAAGAATGCTATAAGGGTCTCCGGGTCCTCGATTTGATTTGGACTTTTCGGGCGATTTACGTACCACCAGACCAAAATGGCTAGTGTTTGAAATCTGACACAGAACCCAAAACACAATTAAATTTTTTGGAGAAGAATGCTATAAGGGTCTCCCGGTCCTCGATTTCATCTAGACTTTTCGGTCGATTTTTGTACCCATCGACAAAAATATCCCAAATTCTATATTTTCGGACCAGGCGATGGATAGTGTTTGAATATTGACGCGGAACCCAAAACACAGTTATAAATTTTGGAGTAGAATGATATAATGGTCTCCCAATCCTCAATTTTATCTGAACTTTTGGGTCAATTTTCTTACCAGCCGACTTAAATGGACCGAAATTCGTATTTTCAAACAAAACGATGGTTAGTGTTTGAAATCTGGCACGGAATCCAACCCACAGTTATAAATTTTTGGAGAAGAATGCTATAAGGGTTTTCCCGGTCCTCGATTTCATCTGGACTTTTCGGGCGATTTTCATACCACCTCACTAAAAAGGACCTAAATTCGAATTTTCGAACAAGACTATGGCTAGTATTTGAAATCTGACGCCGAACCTGAAACACAATTATACATTTAGAAGAAGAATGCTGTAAGGGTCTCCCGATCCTCGATTTCATTTGGACTTTTTGGGCAATTTTTGACCACCCAACAAAAATGAACCGAAGTTCGTATTTTTGGACCAAATGATGGCTCGTGTTTAAAATCTGGCGTGGAACCCGAAAAATAGTTATAAATTTTTGAGAAGAATGCTATAAGGGATTCCTGATCCTTGATTTCATCTGGACTTTTCTGGCAAATTTCGTTCCACCCGACTAAAGTGGACCAAAATTCGTATCTTTAAATAAAACGATGGTTAGCGTTTGAAACCTAGCGCGAAACCCGAAACACAATTATAAAGTTTTGAGAAGAATGCTATAAGAGTCTCTTGGTCCTCGATTTCATCTGGATTTTTTGGACGATTTTCGTACCACTCGACTAAAATGGACCAAAATCTGTATTTTCAAACAAAATGATGGTTTGTGTTTGGAATCTGACACGGAACTCAAAACACAGTTATAAATTTTGGAGAAGAATGCTATAAGGGTCTCTCATACACATGAAAAAAAAAATGGACCGAAATTCGTATTTTCGAACAAGCAATGGATAGTGTTTGAAATTTGACGCGGAACCCGAATCACATCTATAAATTTAGGAGAAGAATGCTATAAGAGTCTCCAGGTCCTCGATTTCATCTAGACTTTATGGGGTATTTCCGTACAAGACGATGGCTTGTGTTCGAAATATGGCGCATAATCCGAAACAACGTTATAAATTTTGGGAAGAATGTTATTATGGTCTCGCGGTCCTCGATTTCATTTGGACTTTTCGGACAATTTTCGTACCCCTCGTCAAAAATGGACCAACATCTGTATTTTCGGACCAGATGATGTCTAGTGTTTGAAATCTGGCGCGGAACCTGAAACATAGTTATAATTTTAGAGAAGAATCCTATAAGGGTTTCTAGGTCCTCGATTTCATCGGGACTTTTCGAGCAATTTTCGTACCACCTGACTAAAATCGACTGAAATCTGTATTCTCAAACAAGACGATGGCTAGTGTTTGAAATACGGTCCTCGATTTAATATGGACTTTTCAGACGATTTTTGTACCCCTAGTCAAAAATGGACCAACATCTGTATTTTCGGACCAGACGATGTCTAGTGTTTGAAATCTGGCGCGGAACCTGAAACATAGTTATAATTTTAGAGAAGA
>NC_021162.2:14947901-14956958 GCF_000331145.2 Cicer arietinum | reverse complement strand
TTTGGAGAAGAATGATATAAGGGTCTCCCGGTACTCGATTTCATCTGGACTTTTCGGGGGATATTCGTACCACCGGACTAAAATGGACCGACATCCGTATTTTCGAACAAGACGATGGCTAGTGTTTCAAATCTTACCCGGAACCCGAAACACAATTATAAATTAAGAACAAGAATTCTATAATGGTCTCACGGTCCTTGATTTCATTTGGACTCTTCGGGCGACTTTCAGATCCATAGACGATAATGGACCAACATCTGTATTTTCGTACTAGACGATGGCTAGTGTTTGAAATCTGGCACTGAACCCGAAACAAAGTTATAAATTATAGGGAAGAATGCTATAATGGTCTCCAATTCCTCGATTTCATTTGGACTTTTCGAGCGATTTTCGTACCCCTCGACAAAAATGGACCAACATTTGTATTTTCGGACCTGACGATGGCTAGTGTTTGAAATCTGGTGCAAAACCTGAAACCTAGTTATAAATTTTACAGAATAATGCTATTAGAGTCTCTCAGTCCTCGATTTCATCTAGACTTTTCAGGCGATTTTCGTACCACCCGACAAAAATGGACCAAAATCGGGTGGTATGAAAATCCCCGATTTCATCTAGACTTTACTTTTCAGGCAATTTTTGTACCACCCGACAAAAATGGAACGAAATTCGTATTTTTAGACCAAATGATGGCTAATGTTCAAAATATGACCCGAAACACAATTATAAACTTAGGAGAAGAATGATTTTTAATTATTACATTATTTGACAACTCTATTTTATTAAATGTTATTATTATATTCGTTTTATAGTTTTACTAAATAACGAAGATAATAATAACATATAATAAAATAGAGTTGTCAAATAAAGTAATAATTACATATTAATTTTACAACTCAATTTTGTTATACGTTATTATTATTTTCGTTATTTAGTACAACTACAAAACGAAGATAATAATAACGTATAATAAAACAGAGTTATCAAATAAATATGTAATTATTAATTTATTTGATAATTCTATTTTATTATATGTTATTATTATCTTCATTTTAAAGTTTGACTCTATAACGAAGATAGTAATATCATTTAATAAAATTGAGTTGTCAAATAAATTTGTAATTATTACTTTATTTGACTCTAATTTATTATATATTTTTATTATCTTCGTTTTATAGTTTTACTTCATAACAAAGATAATAATAACATATAATAAAATAGAGTTGTCAAATAAAGTAATAATTACATAGTTCTTTTACAACTCAATTTTGTTATATGTTATTATTATCTTCATTATTTAGTACAACTACAAAACGGAGATAATAATATAAATTGTCATATAAATGTGTAATTATTACTTTATTTGACAACTCTATTTTATTATATGTTATCAGTATATTCGTTTTAAATAGAGTTGTCAAATAAATATGTAATTGTTACTTTAATTATATGTTAGTATTGTCTTCGTTATGAAGTACAACTATATAATGAAAATAATAATAATAACATAAAATAAAATAGAGTTGTCAAATAAAGTAATAAGAACATAAAGTAATAATAACATAAAATAGTAATACGTTAATACCCCGAAACGATAATAATAATAACATAAAATAGACAAAAATAATAAAATAATAATTAACGTATTACTTTATAATAGACATAAATAATAATAATAACATATAATAAAATAAAGTTTTCAAATAAAGTAATAATTACTTATTTATTAGACAACTCTATTTTATTAAATATTATTATTATTATCTTCGTTTTGTAATTGTACTCAATGACTGAGAGACTCTTATAGCATTCTTCTCTAAAATATATTATTATGACTCACGTTCCGCGCCAGATTTCAAACACTAGCCATCGTCTGGTCCGAAAATACAAATGTTGGTACATTTTTGTTGAGGGGTACGGAAATCATCCGAAAAGTCCAAATGAAATCGAGGACCGCGAGACCATTATTGCATTATTCTCCCAAATTTATAACTTTGTTTCGGGTTCCGCGCCATATTTCAAACACTAGCCATTGTCTTGTACAAAAATACCCCGAAAAGTCTAGATGAAATCGAGGACCAGGAGACTCTTATAGCATTTTTCTCCTAAATTTGTAAATGTGATTCGGGTTCCGCCTCATATTTCAAACACTATCCATTGCTTTTTGAAAATATGAATTTTTGTCCATTTTTTTCCTTCATGTGTACGAGAGACCCTTATAGCATTCCTCTCCAAAACTTATAATTGTGTTTCGGGTTCCGTGTCAGATTCCAAACCCAAACCATCGTTTTGTTCGAAAATACAGATTTTTGTCCATTTTTGTCGTGTGGTACGAAAATCGTCCAAAAAATCCTTATGAAATCGGGGACCAGGAGACCTTTATAGCATTCTTCTCCAAAATTTATAATTGTGTTTCAGGTGGTACGAAAATCGCCGGAAAAGTCTAGATGAAATCGAGGACCAAGAGACCCTTATAGCATTCTTCTCCAAAATTTATAACTGTTTTTTGGGCTCCGCGCCAGATTTTAAACATTAAGCCATCGTCTAGTCCGAAAATACGAATTTTGGTTCATTTTTCTTGGGTGGCACGAAAATTGCCCAAAACGTCCAAATGAAATCGACGACCGGGAGACCCATACAGCATGCTTCTTCAAAATTTATAACTGTGTTTTTGGTTCCACGTCAGATTTCAAACGCAAGCCATAGTGTGGTTCGAAAATACGAATTTAGGTCCATTTTAATTAGGTTGTATAAAAATCTCCCGAAAAGTCCAAATGAAATCGAGGACCAAGAGACCCTTATAGCATTCTTCTCCAAAATTTATAACTGTTTTTTGGGCTCCGCGCCAGATTTTAAACATTAAGCCATCGTCTAGTCCGAAAATACGAATTTAGGTCCATTTTAATTAGGTTGTATAAAAATCTCCCGAAAAGTCCAAATGAAATCGAGGACCGGGAGACACTTATAGCATTCTTCTCCATAATTTATAAATGTGTTTCGGGTTCCGTGCCAGATTTCAAACACTAACCATTGTTTTGTTCGAAAATACGAATTTCGGTCAATTTTAGTCGGGTAGTACGAAAATCGACCGAAAAGTCCACATAAAATCCAGGACTAGGAGACCCTTATATCATTCTTATCCAAAATTTATAATTGTGTTACGGGTTGCGCGTCAATATTCAAACACTAGCCATTGTCTTGTACAAAAATACCCCGAAAAGTCTAGATGAAATCGAGGACCGGGAGACCCTTATAGCATTCTTCTCCAAAATTTAAAACTGAGATTCGATTTCTGCGTCAGAATTCAAGCACTAGCCATCGTCTTGTTCGAAAATACGAATTTCGGTCCATTTTGGTCTGCTGGTACGAAAATCGCCCAAAATATCCAGATCAAATTGAGGACCTGGAGACCCTAATAGCAATCTTCTCCAAAATTTATAAATGTGTTTCGGGTTCCGCGTCAGATTTCATGCACTAGCCATTGTCTTCTCCGAAAATATCGATTTCGGTCCATTTTGGTCGGGTGGTACGAAAATTGCCCGAAAAGTCCAGATGAAATCAAGGACGAGGAGACCCTTATAGCATTCTTCTCAAAAATTTATAAATGATTTTCGGGCCCCGCGCCCAATTTTAAACACTAGCCATCGTCTGGTCCAAAAATACGGATTTCAGTCCATTTTTGTCGGGTGGTACGAAAATTGCCCTAAAAGTCCAGATGAAATCAAGGACGAGGAGACCCTTATAGCATTCTTCTCCAAAATTTAAAACTGTGTTTCGGTTTCTGCGTCAAAGTTCAAACACTAGCCATCGTCTGGTCCAAAAATACGGATTTCAGTCCATTTTTGTCGGGTTGTACGAACATCCCCCGAAACGTCCAAATGAAATCGAGGACCGGGAGACTCTTACAACATTCATCTCCTAAATTTATAACAGTGTTTCAGATTCCGCATCAGATTTCAAGCACTAGCCATCATCTAGTCCGAATAATATATTTCGGTCCATTTTTTTCGAGGGGGAAGAATATCGTTCAAAAAGTCCAGATAAAATCGAGGACTCGGATACTCTGATAGGATTCTTCTTCTAAATTTAAAATTGTGTTTCGGGTTCCGTGTCAGATTTCAAAAACTAGCCATCGTCTTGTACAAAAATACGGATTTCGGCCCATTCTAGTCGGGTAGTATGAAAATCGCCCGAAAAGTCCAGCTGAAATCGAGGACAGACAGATATTTATAGCATTCTTCTTCTAAATTTATAACAGTGTTTCGGGTTCCACGTCAGATTTAAAACACTAACAATCGTCTTGATTGAAAATACGGATTTCAGTCCATTTTTGTCGGGTGGTACGAAAATCGCCCGAAAAGCCCTGATGAAATCGAGGACCGGGAGACCCTTATAGCATTCTTCTCCTAAATTTAAAACTAAGTTTCGGGTTCCGCTTCAGATTTCAAACACTAGCAATCCGTATGGTGGTACGAAAATACAGGTCCATTTCTTGTATGGTGGTACGAAAATCACCCGAAAGTCCAGATGCAACTGAGGACCAGGAGACCTTGAAAGCATTCTTCTCCAAAATTTATGACTGGTTTTTAGGTTCTGCACCAGATTTAAAACACTTGCCATCGTCTGGTCTGAAAATATAGATTTTGGTACTTTTTTGTAGAGGGGTAAGAAAATCGCTTGAAAAGTCCAGATGAAATCGAGGACCGAGAGACCCTTATATCATTTTTTTCCTAAATTGATAAATGTGTACCGAGTTCCATGTTGGATTTCATACACTAGACATTGTTTTGTTCAATAATACGAATATCTGTCCATTTCAGTCAGGTGGTACGAAAATCATCCGAATATACCAGATAAAATGGAGGACCGGGAGACCCTTATAGCATTCTTCTCCTAAATATATAACAATGTTTTGCATTCCGTGATAGATTTCAAACACTAGCCATCGTCTGGTCCGAAAATATAGATTTTGGTCCATTTTTGTCGAGTTACGAAAATCGCCTGAAATCGACGACCGAGAGACCGTTATAGCATTCTTCTCCAAAGTTTATAACTGAGTTTCAGGTTCCGCGTCAAATTTACAAACACTAGCCCTCGTCTGTTCTGCAAATACTGATTTTGATCCATTTAAAAAATTAGCCAATAGAGGATGGAAGCAAGTTTGGATAGCAAAGAAACCAATTTTTGACACTAACCTTCCAGGACCCAATTTGAATTGGGGACCTAAAATAAAATTATGATTGTGTGTTGCAGGTGTGCTTGACATCCACTAAGCATTCTTGGTATTTAGATAGCGGATGCTCAAAGCACATGACAAGAGACAAATCCAAATTCCTGTCCTTGACATTAAAGGAAGGAGGTTTTGTCAAATATGGTGACAACAATAGAGGAAAGATTATTGGAATTGGTGACATAGGAAATGAGTCAACTACAATGATAAAAAATGTCTTATATGTAGAAGGGCTAAAACACAATCTGCTGAGTATAAGCCATCTATGTGATAAAGGCTTCCAGGTAAGTTTTTCATCACAATCTTGCATTATTGAGCATAAAGATGACAAACACATAAAGTTAGTTGGTGACAGAATTAATAACATTTACATGTTAGACTTTAATTCTTTGCCAAGTACTATATGTTGCTTGTTATCTAATTCAGATGAGACTTGGTTATGGCATAAACGTATAGCGCATATTCATATAGATCATTTGAATAGACTTGTTAGCAAACAGCTAGTTATAGGTCTCCCTAATAAGAAGTTTACTAAGGATAGACTGTGTGATTCCTGTGAGAGAAGCAAACTGGTTAAGACTCCCTTTCCCTCTATAGATATGGTCAAAACTAATAGAGTTTTGCAGTTAGTTTTTGGACCTACTCAAGTAAAGAGCTTTGGAGGTAACCTTTATGGATATGTGTTGGTTGATGACTATTCCAGGTTCACATGGACATATTTTCTGGCTCACAAGAGTGAGGCATTCTCAACTTTTAAAAAATTTGCTACTTTGGTTCAAAATGAGAATGACCAGAAAATTATATCAATTAAAAGTGATCATGGAGGTGAATTCCAAAATGATTCTTTTCAAACTTATTGTGAACAACATGGAATCAACCACATATATTCTGCCCCTAGGACACCACAGCAGAATGGGGTAGTGGAGAGGAAAAATAGATCCCTAGAAGAGTTAGCTAGGACCATGCTTAAGGACTCCAACCTACCTAAGTACTTTTGGGCAGATGCAATTAGTACAGCCACTCATGTTGTAAATAGAGTTCTCATTAGGCCCCTGCTTAGGAAAACACCCTATGAGCTTTACAAGGGTAGAAAACCAAACCTTTCCTACTTTAGAATCTTTGGTTGTAAGTGCTTTGTGTTGAACAATGGCAAAGAACACCTAGGAAAGTTTGACCCTAAGGCAGATGAAGGTATCTTTTTAGGATATTCCCAAACTAGTAAGGCCTATAGAATCTACAACAAAAGAACAAAGACCATAGAAGAGTCAGTTCATGTAAAGTTTGATGAATCTTTTACAGAAAACTTGAACAAAACTCCTTCTAAGGTTATTGACATTTTGGATGATGTTGTAGAATCTGAACCACTAGAACAACCTATAGCTGACCCTCCAACTAGATCAGACCTTGTAGAACCTATAGAAACCTGTGAGTTGCCTAAGGAATGGAAGTTCAACCGAAACCACCCTTTAGACAACATTATAGGCGATATCTCTAAAGGTGTTGCAACTAGGAGAAGCCTTAGACAGTTTTGTAACTTTACAGCCTTTGTATCTCAGATTGAACCTAAGAACATTAAGGAAGCCCTGTTAAATAGTGAGTGGATACTTGCTATGCAAGAGGAGTTAAACCAGTTTGAGTGAAACAAGGTGTGGAGTTTAGTACCTAAGCTAGAAGGTAAGCACATCATAGGAACAAGGTGGGTGTTCAGGAACAAGTTAGATGAGAATGGACTGATAACCAGAAACAAAGATAGACTAGTAGCCAAGGGTTATAGTCAATAGGAAGGAATAGATTTTGATGAAACCTATGCCCCTGTAGCTAGGTTAGAAGCCATTAGAATCCTTCTTGCTTATGCTTGTATAATGGACTTTAATCTTTATCAAATGGACGTGAAAAGTGCCTTTCTCAATGGTGACCTCCAAGAGGAAGTCTTTGTTAGCCAAACACCTGGTTTTGAAAATCCAGATTTTCCTAACCATGTGTATAAACTCTCAAAGGCCCTCTATGGGTTAAAACAAGCTCCAAGAGCTTGGTATGAGAAACTCAGCACTTTCCTCATTCAACAAAATTTTTCAAGAGGAAATGTTGATAAGACACTCTTTACAAAATAATATTTGGATCTACTAACAATAAGTTGTGCAAAGATTTTGAAAATTTAATGAAAGGTACATTTGAAATGTCAATGATGGGTGAACTATCTTATTTCTTGGGATTTCAAATTAACCAAAGCAAGCAAGGCATTTTCATTAGTCAAACTAAATACTGTAATGATTTGATAAAGAAATTTAATTTTGAAAACCTTAAGTCCTTGATACTCCCATGAGTCAAGGAAATTACTTAGACAGAGATGAGAAAGGTAAACCTGTAGATGTTACTAGGTTTCGGAGTATGATAGGATCTTTGCTCTATCTTACAGCAAGTCGGCCAGACATCATGTTCAGTGTTTGTATGTGTGCAAGGTACCAATCAAATCCAAAGGAATCTCACCTCAGTGCAGTTAAGAGGATTTTCAGATATCTAGTAGGAACTAAGAGTCTAGGCTTGTGGTATCCGAAGGGATCAACCTGTACCTTAGTTGGTTACTCAGATTCATACTTTGCCGGATGTAAACTCGACAGGAAAAGCACTTCTGGAACTTTTCATTTACTTGGAAACTCTCTTGTGTCATGGTTTAGCAAGAAACAGACTAGCATTGCTTTATCGACTGTTGAAGCTGAATATATTGCAGTTGGGAGCTGTTGTGCTCAGATTCTTTGGATGAAACAACATTTATTAGATTTTGGTGTTGACTTGGGAACAGTACCTATTATGTGTGATAACACAAGTGCAATAAGTATTACTAAGAATCCAGTGATACACTCCAGGACCAAGCACATTGATGTAAGACATCATTTTATAAGGGATCACTTCCAAAATGGAATCATTAAGCTTGATTATGTTAACACAGCTGAACAGCTGGCTGATATCTTCACCAAAGCTTTACCAAGAGAAAGTTTCTTGCATATAAGGATGAAACTAGGGATCATTGATCCTAGTGAGGTCTGATCTTTGAATCCTTTCACAGGACACTTCTGGTGCTTGCAGTGTTTTCCAGTTAAATCGATTGGGTAATCGATTACCAGCATGGTTTATTGTTTACAAAATCGATTTGGGAATCGATTGTGTTGGCCCCAGACTTCAAATTTCAAAAAAAAAAATTTACCTTGCCCGAGCGTCAATTGGGAAATCGACTAGTTCAACTTTCAACTTTAAAACAATCGATTTGGACATCGATTAAGTAAATCTGGAAATCGATTTGGGAATCGATTTACAATATGACCGTTGTGACTCTCATTTACTAGCCGTTGATTGCAATTATTACGAAATCGATTGACATTACCCAGCAACGGTAACATAATCGATTGGGGAATCGATTCACACTTTTAAGGGTTTAAATAGGAACAATTATCAATCGATTTCTTCACTTCATTTCTCCAGATTTCACAAATTTTCTTTGTCTGCTTCATCTCTCTGTTTCTGCAATCGCTCTCTGTTACTATCTACATTCAAACTACTTCAACTCACAATTATGGCACGAGTTAAGCAAACTCAAGTCAGAACTCCCTCACCGTCATCTTCACAAGTGGTAGAACCCCCTCACCACCACCTACTTTAACCAAAAGGGTTCCCATTCCTACACATAAAATTCTTGCCAAAGACAAAGGCAAGGCACCTGCTGTTATTCAAGAGAAACCCAAAAAGAGAAAGGAACCACCAACTGAGAAGCTTATGGCTGACGCCATGAAGGAAATTTCTCAGAAAAAGAAGAAGAAACCAGTTTCTTCACCCCC
>NC_021162.2:14944942-14947891 GCF_000331145.2 Cicer arietinum | reverse complement strand
CAACGTTCAAGCTGACTGAAGAAGGTTTCAAGGCTCAGGTTAAAGGGAAAAGGATTTCTATATCCTTTGAAGATTTTTCTGCTTTATCAGGATTGTCGTTTCATGGAACTTCGATAGATGGCAGTTCTGAGGCTGACACAGCTGACCAAGGATGGGAAGAGTCGTTCGACAGGCATACCGCTGTTAAGGACCTGATGATTGATGGTTTTGTTGAAACCATTTCACTACCTATCGGTCAAATGAAGGTCCAACATCGAATGTTGATGTATACGCTGACCCAGATGCTTGTGCCACGATCCGGTAACCATGCAGTAGTCCAGAAGTTGGATATACTACTGCTATGGGGTTTGTCCAAGGAGCTCAGGATGAGCTGGGCATGGATTGTGCTAAGGCACATGCTGGAAGCTTCACAGAGTAAGCTTGTGCTGCCTTATCCTCAACTGATTACCAAGATTCTGAAACACTTCAAGGCATCGTTTGTTAATGAAGAATCAATTGTAAACCACTCTTATTTTTGGAGAATCAATTGTAAACCAGATGCAATTGAAAAGGTTACATGGTATTTGGATAAGACCTCAGCCGACTGTTGAACCAGCTCAACCTCCTCCTCAACCAGCTACTGAAATAGCCCCTCCTGAGTAGTAATATTTTGCAATGAAGATAACCCTATATACTATACCCCGAACCTCAAACCTTAAACCCTAAATCCTAAACCTTAAACCTTAAACCCTAAACACTAAACCCAAAACCCTGAACCCTAAACTCTAAACCTTAATCCCTAAACGTGATTTCTTAAACCCTAAGGCTCTTGAACCCTAGAGTGGTACGATAATCGCCCAAGAAGTCCAAATGAAATCGAGGACCGGAAGACTCTTATAGAATTTTTCTCCTACATTTAAGATTGTGTCTAAGGTTCCGTGTCAGATTTCAAACACTAGCCATCGTCTGGTCCAAAAATACGATTTTCGGTCCATTTTTGCTTCGAGACCGGGAGACCATTATAATATTCGTCTGACGCCAGATTTCATACACTAGCCATCGTTTGGTCCAAAAATATGATTTTCGGTCTATTTTTGTAAAGTGGTACAAAAATCGCCTGAAAAGAAACGATGAAATCGAGGACCAGGAGACCTTTATAGCATTCTTCTCCTAAATTTAAAATCATGTTTTGGGTTCCACATCAGATTTCAAACACTAGCCATCGTCTTGAACAAAAATACGGATTTCGGTCTATTTCTGTCGGGTGGTACGAAAATCGCCCAGAAAAGTGTAGATGAAATCGAGGTCCAGGAGACCCTTATAGAATTAATCTCCTAAATTTATAGCTGTGTTTCAGGTTCTGGCGTCAAATTTGAAACACTAGCCATCATTTGGTCGGAAACTACGGTTTTCGGTCCATTTTTGTTTGGTGGTACGAAAATCGCCCGAAAAGTCCAGATGAAATTGAGTACAGTTTATAGCATTTTTCTCCAAAATTTATAATTGTGTTTTGGGTTCCGCATCAGATTTCAAACACTAGCCATCATCTTGTACGAAAATACGGATTTCGGTCCATTTTTGTCAGGGGGTATGGAAATTTCCCAAAAAGTCTAGATGAAATCGAGGACCAGGAGACCGTTATAGCATTCTTCTCCTAAATTTATAAGTGTGTTTCAATTTCCACGTCAGATTTCAAACACTAGCCATCGTTTGGTCCGAAAAAACAGATTTTGGTCCCTTTTTGTCGAGGGGTACGAAAATCCCTTGAAAAGTCAACCTGAAATCGAGGACCAAGAGAGTATTATTGAATTCTCCTTCTAAATGTATAACCGTGTTTTGGGTTTCGCGTTAGATTTTAAACACTAGCCATTGTCTTGTTTGAAAATACAGATTTTGTTCCATTTTAGGCGGGAGGTACGAAAATCACCCGAAAAGTTCAGATGAAATCAAGGACCAGGAGACCATTATAGCATTCTTCTCCAAAAGTTAGAACTATGTTTCGGGTTCCGCATCAGATTTCAAAAACTAGCCATCGTCTTGTCCGAAAATATGATTTTTGGACTATTATTGTCAGGTGATACAAAAATTGCCCGAAAAAGACCATAGGAAATCGAGGAACTAGAGACCCTTATATCATTTTCATAAAAAATTTATAATTGTTTTTCGGGTTCCGTGTCAGATTTCTAACACTAGCCATCGTCTTGTTCGAAAATACGGATTTCGGTCCATTTTTGCCGGGTGGTACTAAAACCGCTCGAAATGTCCCGATGAAATCAAGGACCGAGAGACCCTTATAACGTTCTTCTAAAAAATTTATAACTATGTTCCATGTTCCACGCTAGATTTTAAACACTAGCAATCTTCTGGTACGTAAATACAGATTTTGGTCCATTTTTGTCCAAGGGTACGAAAATCACCCTAAAGATCCAGATGAAATCGAGGAGCAGGAGACTCTTAAAGCATTCTTCCTCAAAATTTATAACTGTGTTTCGGGTTCCGCGTAGATTTCAAACAGTAGCCATCGTTTGGCCCAAAAATATGATTTTTGATCCATTTTGGTCGGGTGGTACGAAAATCGCCCGGAAAGACTAGATGAAATCGAGGACTGGGAGACCCTTATAGCATTCTTCTCCTAAATTTATTATTGTGTTTCAGGTTCCGCGTCATATTTCAAACACTAGCCATCGTCTTGTTCGAAAATACGGATTTCGATCCATTTTGGTCGGCTGGTACGAAAATCACCCGAAAGGTCCAGGTGAAATCGAGGACCAGGAGACAGTTATAGCTTTCTTCTCCAAAATTTATAACTATGTTACAAGTTCCGCGCCAGATTTCAAACACTAGCCATAGTCTGGTCCGAAAATTCAGATTTTGGTCCATTTTTGTCGAGGGGTACGAAAATCCCCCGAAAAGTCTAGATGAAATCGAGGACTGGGAGACCCTTATATCATTCTTCTCTAAAATTTATAA
>NC_021162.2:14941697-14943217 GCF_000331145.2 Cicer arietinum | reverse complement strand
GATTTTGAAAATACTTTATTTACCACAAATACATTACGAAGATAATAATAACATATATTAAAATAGAGTTATCAAATAAAATAATAATTACATATTTATTTGATCACTGTCTTTTATTATATGTTATTATTACCTTCGTTTTTTATTTGTTGTCATAAAGAAGATTAGAATAACATATAATAAAATATTATTTTCAAATAAAATAATAATTACATCTTTATTTGACAACTATATTTGATTATATGTTATTATTATGATCGTTTTGTAGTAATATTTTGCAATTAAGGTAACCCTATATACTATACCCCGAATTTTAAACCCTAAACGTTATTTCTTAAACCCTAAACTCCCTAACACAATAAAACCAAATAAAATGAAGATGTAATATTTACTTTATTTGACAACTCTATTTTTTGATATATTAATATTATATTCGTTATAAAGTAAAACAATAAAACAAGGATAATAATAACATAAATTAAATTAGAGTTGTCAAATAATATAATAATTACATATTTATTTGACAACTCTATGTTATTATATGTTACATATTTTGGTCCATTTTTGTCGGGTGGCAAGAAAATCACCAAAAAAGTCCAAATAAAAATAAGAAGTGGGAGACACTTTTAGCATGCTTCTCCTAAATTTATAATTGTGTTTCAGGTTAGATTTCAAACACTAGCCATCGTCTCGTTAAAAAATACAAATTTCAATCTATTTTTTTTAGGTGGTACGAAAATCGCCCGAAAATTCCAGATGAAATCGAAGACTGGAAGACCCTTATAGAATTAATCTCCTAAATTTATAACTGTGTTTCAAGTTCTGGCGTCAGATTTCAACACTAGCCATCGTTTGGTCCGAAACTACGAATTTCAGTCCATTTTGTTGTGAAGTACGCAAATCTCCCGAAAAGTCCATATGAAATCGAGGACCTAGAGACCCTTTTAGAATTCTTCTGCTAAATTAATAACTGTGTTTTCGGTTCCGCGTTAGATTTCAAACACTAGCCATGTTTTGGTCCAAAAATACAGATTTCTGTCCATTTTTGTCGAGTGGTACGATAATCGCCCAAGAAGTCCAAATGAAATTGAGGACTGGAAGACTCTTATAGTTTCGGGTTTCATGTTAGATTTCAAAAACTAGCCATCGTCTAGTCCAAAATTACGGTTTTCGGTCCATTTTTGTCTCAACATACGAAAATCCCTCGAAAAGTCCAAATAAAATCGAGGATCGGGAGACTTTTAAAGCATTCTTCTCCTAAATTTATAATTGTGTTTCGGGTCAGATTTTGAACACTAGCCATCATTTGGTCTGAAAATACTGATTTCGTTCAATTTTTGTCTTGAGGTACGAAAATCATCTGAAAAGTCTAGATGACATCGGGGACTGGGAGACCCTTATAGAATTCTTCTCCTAAATTTATAATGTTGTTTCAGGGTTTGCATCAGATTTCAAACACTAGCCGTCGTCTTGTCCGAAAATATGAATTTCGGTCCATTTTTGTCGGGTGGTACAATTTT
>NC_021162.2:14938028-14940933 GCF_000331145.2 Cicer arietinum | reverse complement strand
ATACACTGGCCATTGTCTGGTCAGAAAATACGGATTTCAATCCATTTTTGTCGGGTAGTATAAAAATAACATGAAAAGTCAAGTTGAATTCGGGGACTGGGAGACCCTTATAGCATTCTTCTCCTAAATTTATAACTATGTTTCAGGTTCCGCGTTAGATTTCAAATACTAGCCATCGTCTGGTCCGAAAATACGAATTTCAGTCCATTTTTGTCGTTTGGTAGAAAAATCACCCGAAAAGTTCGGATGAAATCGAGGATCCAAAGACCCTTATAGCATTGTTCTCCTAAATTTATAACTATGTTTCGGGTTCTGGGTTAGAATTTAAACACCAGCCATCGTGTGGTCTGAAAATATGGATTTCGTTACATTTTTGTCGGGTGTTTCAAAACTCACCCGAAAAGTCCAGATGAAATCGGAGACTCAGAGACCCTTATAGCATTCTTCTCTTAAATTTAAAACTAAGTGTCGAGTTTCGCTTCAGATTTTAAACACTAGCCTTCATTTAATCCCAAAATTATGATTTCGGTCCATTTTTTATGCGTGGTACGAAAATTGCCAGAAAAGTCCATCTGAAAATTGAGGATCGAGAGACCCTTATAGCATTCTTCTCCGAAATTTATAACTGTGTATCGGGTTCAGCGTCAGATTCAAGCACTAGCCATTGCTTGGTCCTAAAATACGGATTTCGGTTCATTTTTATCAGGTGGTACAACAATCGTCCGAAAAGTCTAGATGAAATCGAGGACTAGGAGTCCCTTATAGCATTATTCTACTAATTTTATAATTATGATTCGAGTTCCACGTCATATTTCAAACATTAGCCATTGTCTTGTCCAAAAATACAGATTTTGGTCTATTTTTGTCTGGTGGTTAACAAATCCAATGAAAAGTGTAAATGAAATGGAGGACCTAGAGACCCTTATAGCATTCCTCTCCTAAATTTATAATTGTGTTTCGGGTTTCTTGTCAGATTTCAAAAACTAGGCATCGTCTGGTTCAAAAATACAGATTTTGCTCCATTATTGTCAGTTCGTAAGAAAATCGATAGAAAGGTCGTGATGAAATCGAGGACCAGGAGACCAGTATAGCATTCGTCTCCTAAATTTCTAATTGTGTTTCGATTTCCCGTTAGATTTCAATCACTAACCATCGTCTTGTCCAAAAGTACGATTTTCAGTCCATTTTTGTTGAGTGCTACAAATATCGCCCAAAACTCCAAATGAAATCGAGGATTGGGAGACCCTTGTAGAATTTTTCTCCTAAATTTATAATTGTGTTTCCGGTGACATTTTAAATTTCCCAAAAACAACACATGATACCGAGGATCGGGACACCCTTATAAAAATTTTCTCCTGAATTTATAACTGTGTTTCAGGCTCCGCGTTAGATTTCAAAAACTAGCCGTCATCTAGTCTCTAAATACGGTTTACGTCCATTTAATCGGGTGGTACGAAAATCACACGAAAACTCAAGATGAAATCGAGGACCAGGAGACCTTTATAAATTTCTTCCCCTAAATTTATAAATGTATTTCAGGCTCCGCGTCAGATTTCAAACACTAGCCATCGTCTGGTTCTAAAATACGTATTTCCTCGAGGACTGAAAATACTTTTTTGGAATTTGTCATATAATAAAATAGAGTTGTCAAATAAATATATAATTATTTGTTTATTTGACAACTTAATTTTGTAATGTTATTATTATTTTTGTGATTGAGTACAAATACAAAACGAAGATAATAATAACATTTAATAAAATAGAAATTTGTAATCAAAAAGTAAATATTACTTTAATTAACAACACTATTTTATTATATGTTATATTAATATCTTCGTTTTATAGTTTTACTAAATAACGAAGATAATAATAACATATAATAAAATAGAGTTGACAAATAAAGTAATAATTAGTTATTTATTTGACAGCTTAATTGAGTTATATGTTATTATTATTTTCAATATAAAGTACAACTACAAAAGGAAGATAATAATAACATTTAATAAATTAGAGTTGTCAAATAAAGTAATATATACAAATTTGTTTGACAACTCAACTTTCTTGTATGTTATTAAAATTTTTGTTATAAAATACAACTATATAACGAAGATAATAATAACATATGGTAAAATAGAGTTTTGAAATAAAGTAGTAATTACATATTTATCTGATAGCTCAATTGTGTTATGTGTTATTATTATTTTCATTATTAAGTACAACTACAAAAGGAAGATAATAATAACATTCAATAAATTAGAGTTATCAAATAAAGTAAAATTTACAAATTGTTTTGACAACTCAATTTTCTTATATGTTATTATAATTTTCGTTATTAAGTACAGCTACAAAACGAAAACAATGATGACATTTAATAACGTAGAATTGTGTAATAAATAAGTAATTATTACTTTATTTGACAATACTATTTTATGATATGTTATTATTATCTTCATTTTATAGTTTTACTTTGTACCGAAGATAATAATAACATATAATAAAATTGAGATTATCAAATAAATATGTAATTATTACTTGATTTGACAACTCTATTTTGTTATATGTTATTATTATCTTCGTTATGAAATACAACTATATAACGAAGATAAAAATAACATATAATAAAATAGAGTTGTTAAATAAAGTAATAATTACATATTAATTTAACAACTAAATTTTGTTATATGTTATTATTATTTTTGTTATTAATTACAACTACAAAACAAAGATAATAATAAAATATAGTTGTAAAATAAAATAATATTTACAAATTTATTTGACAACTCAATTTTGTTATATGTTAATATAATTTTCGTTATTAAGTACAATTACAAAACAAATATAATAATAACATTTTATAAAATAGAGATGTGTAATAAATAAGTAATTATTACTTTATTTAACAACA
>NC_021162.2:14936516-14937887 GCF_000331145.2 Cicer arietinum | reverse complement strand
ACAAAACGAAGATAATAATAACGTTTAATAAAATAGATTGTCAATTAAAGTAATATTTACAAATTTATTTGACAACTCAATTTTGTTATATGTTATTATAATTTTCGTTATTAAATACAACTACATAACGAAGATAATAATAATATTTAATAAAATAGAGTTGTGTATTTGTTATATGTAATTATTAGTTTATTTGACAATTCTATTTTATTATATGTTATTATTATTTTAGTTACAAAGATAATAATAACATATAATAAAATAGAGTTGTCAAATAAAGTAATAATAACTTAATTATTATAGAACTCTATTTTATTAAATGTTATTATTATCTTCGTTTTGTAGATATACTTAATAACCAAAATAATAATAACATATAATAAAATAGAGTTGTCAAATAAAGTAATAATAACTTAATTATTATAGAACTCTATTTTATTAAATGTTATTATTATTTTCGTTTTGTAGTTGTTATTATTAACGAAAAAAATAATAGCATATAACACAATTGAGCTATCAAATAAATATGTAATTATTACTTTATTTGTCAACTTTATTTTTTATACGTTATTATGTTTTTCGTTATATAGTAGTACTTTAAAACGAAGATAATAATTATATATAATAATATAGAGTTGTTAAATAAAGTAATATTTACTTATTTATTACACAAATCTATTTTGTTAAATGTTATTATTATCTTCGTTTTTTAGTTGTACTTAATGAAGAAAACAATAATAACATATAACAAAATTGATTTGTCAAATAAATTTGTAAATATTACTTTATGTAATTTTTACTTTATTTGACAACTCTGTTTTATTATATGTTATTATTATCTTTGTTATGTAATAAAACTATAAAACGAAGATAATAATAACATATAATAAAACATTATTTTCAAATAAAGTAATAATTACATCTTTATTTGACCATATTTTTGTGGCAGATGAATGATAGTGTTTGAAATCTGATGCGAAACCCGAAACACAATTATGGGTCTCTAGGTCTTCAATTTCGTCTAGAGTTTTCGGGCAATTTTCGTACCACACGAGAAAAATGGACCGAAATCAATATTTTCAGACAAATCGATGGCAAGTGTTTGAAATCTGACACAGAAACCGAAACACAATTATAAAGTTAGGAGAAGAATGCTATAAGGTTCTCCCAGTCCTAGATATCATCTTGACTTTTCGGGTGATTTTCGTACCACTAAACAAAAGCGAAATGAAATGCTTATTTTTGGACTAGATGATAACTAGAGTTTAAAATCTGACGTGAAACCCGAAACACAATTAAAATTTAGGTGAATGGGTGCTATAAGGGTCTTGCGGTCCTTGATTTCAAGTGGACTTTTCGGGCGATTTCGTA
>NC_021162.2:14932924-14936016 GCF_000331145.2 Cicer arietinum | reverse complement strand
TTGTTATATGTTATTATTATTTTCGTTATTTAGTACAACTACAAAACGAAGATAGTAATAATGTATAATAAAATATAGTTGTCAAACAAATATATAATTATTAATTTATTTGACAACTATATTTTACTATTATCTTCGTTTATTAGGTTTACTTCGTAACGAAGGTAATTATAACATATAATAAAATAGAGTTGTCAAATAATGTAATAATTATTACATTATTTGACAACTCTATTTTATTATATGTTATAATTACCTTCGTTACGAAGTAAACCTAATAAACGAAGATAATAGTAAAATATAGTTGTCAAATAAATTAATAATTATATATTTGTTTGACAACTATATTTTATTATACATTATTACTATCTTCGTTTTGTAGTTGTACTAAATAACGAAAATAATAATAACATATAACAAAATTAAGTTGTAAAATAAATATGTAATTATTCCTTTTTTTTGACAATTATATTTTACTATATCTTATTATTATCTTTGTTATGAAGTAAAACTATAAAACGAAGATAATAATAAAAGTGACAATTTAATCTTTTATGTTTTAAAGTGTCTACAATGTTATCCTTTTTTTTTTCAAAAATTCAAAATTTCATCAAAAATTTTAAACAAAACCCATAAAATTAATTATATTTTTTAATATAAAACAAATTTCATCAAATTTGTAACTCAAATAAACACATATTTGTCATTCTTTATTTGATAGTGTTAGAGATGAAAATATGAGTTTATTTAAAGATTTAAGTTCTGAATTTGATGAAATTGTATTATATTGAGGATGATAATTAATTTTATGGGTTTTGTTTGAAATTTTTTATGAATTTTTGGAAAAAATAAGGATAACATTGTTGACATTTTAAAACACAAATTATCAAATTGTCACTTAAAATTAAAATAAAAGACCAAATCGGAAAAAAAAAAAGAAGATAAATGACTAAAACGTTAAACTAAAATAAAGTTAAGAGACCACGAGTGGTATTTAGCCTATATGTTATTACTATCTTCGTTTTATAGTTTTAATTCATAAGGAAGATAATAATAACATATAATACAATAGAGTTGTCAAATAAAGTAATAATTACATCTTTTATTGTCAATAGGGTTTAGTGTGTTAGGATGTTTAGGGTTAAAAAAAAATCCTGTTTAGGGTTTAAGAAATCACGTTTTGGGATTAGGATTTAGGATTTCGGGTTTAGGCGATGGCTAGTGATTAATATTTGAAGCGGAACCCGAAACACAATGATTAATTTAGGAGAAGAATGTTAGGGTTCCCGGGTCCTCGATTTCATTTGGCATTTTAGGACGATTTTCGTACAACCGGACAAAAGCGGATTGAAATCCGTATTTTTGGACCAAATGATGGCTAGTGTTTGAAATCTATCGTGGAACCCGAAACACATTTATAGATTTAGGAGAAGAATTCTATAAGGGTATCTCGGCCCTCGATTTCATATGGACTTTTCGGGCATTTGTCGTACCACCCTACAAAATGGATCAAAATCCGTATTTTCGGACCAAATGATAGCTAGTTTTAGAAATCAAATGTGGAACCCAAAACAGAGTTATAAATGTATGAGAAGAATTCTACAAGGGTCTCCCGGTCCTCAATTTCATCTGGACTTTTCTGGCGATTTTCGTACCACCAGACAAAAATGGAACAAAATCTGTATTTTCGGAAAAAACGATGGCTAGTGTTTGAAATATGACGCTGAACCCGAAACACAAATATAAATTTATGAGAAGAATGTTACAAGGGTATACTGGTCCTCAATTTCATCTAGACTTTTTGGGGGATTTTTGTACCACTAGATAAAGATGGATTGAAATCTGTATTGTTTGACAAAACGTTGGCCAATGCTTAGAAACATTCGTGGAACCCAAAAGACAATTATAAATTTAGGAGAAGAATGCTTTAAGGGTCTCTGGTCCTCGATTTCATTTGGACTTTTCGGGCAATTTTTGTACTACCCGACAAAAATGGACGGAAATCCATATTTTCGTACAAGATGATAGTTAGTATTTGAAATCTGACGCGGAACCCTAAACACAATTATCAATTTAGGAGAAGAATGCTATAAGGGTCTTCGGGTCGTCGATTTCATCTAGACGTTTTGGGTGATTATCGTACCACCTCAAAAAAATGGACCGCAATCCGTATTTTCGGAACCGACAATGACTATTATTTTAAATCTGACGCGGAACCCGAAACAAAATTATAAATTTATTTGAAGGATTCTATAATGGTCTCTCAGTCCTCGATTTCATCTAGACGTTTTCAACAATTTTCATACCACCCGACAAAAATGGACCAAAATTTGTATTTTCGGACCAGAAGATGGTTAGTGATTGAAATATGACTCGGAACCCGAAACATAGTTATAAATTTATGAGAAGAATGCCATAAGGGTCTCCCAGACCTCGATTTCATCTGGAATTTTCGGCTGATTTTCGTACCACTCGATTAAAATGGACCAAAATCTGTATTTTGGGCCCAGACGATGGCTAGTGTTTGAAATCTTATGCGGAACTTGAAAGACAAATATAAATTTAGGAAAAGAACGCTATAAGGGTCTCCAGATCGTGGATTTCATCTGGACTTTTCGAGTGATTTTCATACCACCCTACAAAAATTAATCGAAATTTGTATTTTTGGACCAAACGATGGCTGGTGTTGGAAATTTAACGTAGAACCCGAACCGCAGTTATAAATCTAGGAGAGAAATTCTTCAAGAGTCTCTAGGTCCTCAATTTCATTTGGACTTTTCATGCGATTTTCGTACCATATAACAAAAATGGACCGAAATCCGTATTTTCAGACAAGACAATGGCTAGTGTTTGAAATCTAATCCTGAACTAGAAACAACAGTTATAAATTTAGGAGAATAATGCTTTATGGGTTTCCGGGTCCTCAATTTCATCTGAACAGTTTGCGAGATTTTTGTTCCACCCGACAAAAATAAACTGAAATCCATATTTTCCGGCCAAACAATGGCTAGTGTTTCATCTGAACTTTTCGGGCGATTTTTGTACCACTTGACAAAAATGAATCAAAATGCGTATTTTCGGACCACACGATC
>NC_021162.2:14931686-14932914 GCF_000331145.2 Cicer arietinum | reverse complement strand
TTTTCATTTGGACTTTACATGCGATTTTCATACGACTAAACAAAAATGGGCCAAAATTCGTAATTTTGGACTAGACAAAGACTAGTATTTGCAATTAGACAAGGAACCTGAAACCCGAAACACAATGATAAAGTTAGGAGAACAATGCTATATGGGTCTCTCGGTCCTCGATTTCATCTAGACTTTTCGGGTGATTTTCCTACCACCCGACAAAAACGGACCAAAATCCATATTTTCGGACTACACGATGGCTAGTGTTTGAAATCTGACGCGAAACCAGAATCAAAGTTATAAATTTAGGAGAAGAATGCTAAAAGGGTCTCCCGGTCCTCAATTTCAACTGGACTTTTCGGGCGATTTTCGTACCAACCGACAAAAACGAACCAAAATACGTATTTTCGGACCAAATGGTGGCTAGTATTTGAAAACTGACACGGAACCCAAATCACAGTAATAAATTTAGGAGAAGAATCCTATAAGGGTCTCCAAGTTGCAATTTCATCTAGACTTTTTGGCCGATTTTTGTACCACAAGACATAAATGGACATAAATCCTTATTTTTGGACCAGATGCTAGCTAGTGTCTGAAATCTGACGCGAAACTCGAAAATAAGTTATAAATTTAAGAGAAAAAATACTATAAGGGTCTCCAGGTCTTCGATTTCATATGGACTTTTTAGGCGATTTTGGTACCACACGACAAAAATTAACCGAAATCCGTATTTTCGGAGCAAACGATAGCTAGTGTTTGTAATCTAACGTGGAACCTGAAACACAATTTTAAAGTTAGGAAAATATTTCTATAAGGGTCTCCTAGTCCTCGATATAATCTGAACTTTTTGGGAGATTTTCGTATTATCCGACAAAAATGGACTGAAATCCGTATTTTTGGACCACACGATGGTTAGTGTTTAAAATATGATGTGGAACCCGAGACAATGTTATAAAATTAGTAGAAGAATGCAATAAGGGTCTCCCGGTCCTCGATTTTATTTGGACTTTTCGGGCGATTTTCGTACCACAAGACAAAAATGGACTGAAATCTGTATCTTGGGCCCAGATGATAGGTTGTGTTTGAAATCTAACGCAGAACCCCAAACACATTTATCAATTTAGTAGAAGAATGCTATAATGGTCTCTCGATCCTTGATTTTATCTGGGCTTTTCGTTCGATTTTCGTACCACCCTACAAAAAGGGACCGAAATATGTATTTTCGAACTAGAAAAGG
>NC_021162.2:14929944-14930922 GCF_000331145.2 Cicer arietinum | reverse complement strand
ACTCGTCTGCGCCCGTCGCAAACGCCAAACACAAACAATGAGGGGTGGGTATCGAAATTATGTAACAGTATAAAATACACGAGGAGAACACGCAAGCAATCAAATTATGACAACCTCAAAAGCAGTCATGTGTATAATATCAACGATTCATCAAATTCATTCACAATAAGACAATCACAAGAACGAAATGCTATGCATGTCCTATACTCTATACTTCATCATTTGGTACCATTCTACTATTCTACTATAATATCCTGATACTATGCCACTACAAGAGCGGACGAACAATTCATGAATGGCCAAGTCCTCATAGATCCCCTCAACTCAACCCGAGACACATATACGCGACAGTCGGGGTACTCTTGTGTTGCACGGTAGCTCCCGGCCTTAGGGAATAACCCACTAATCCACTTAGGAATTCCCCATTAGAGGTACCCCAAGGTTTTTCAATCTTACCTTACAGTTCGACTGTAGCCCTCCACGATCATGCTCATTCAGTTGTACTTCCCTGAATCACTAGGTTTGTCAAACTTTCCCTATATGATGACAAAATAGGTCTATCTCCAAAATCACAACCCAATAAATTTCAGTTTGACTTCACCACATTCATCATTATATATGTATATCAGTCAATCACAATATAATCCAATATTTTGGTTTGTACTACTCACAATGCATCATCCAGTCTTAACAATAACAAAATAAAAGATCAAACAACTTGGACATTCAAGTAATATCACAATTTCATTCAAGTAGCAAGAACACTCCAGTACATCTCATTCACACAGTAACAATCAACATAGTATTCATAAAATCAGACGACATGCAATCTTAATAGAAATAAATTCACGACAATTCTATAGGTTGCTAAATTATATTTTAGTCCTCACTATTGCCACTCACATTTTATTAATTAATTATTATAACTCAATAGGGCTCAACTGTATAAATTTTGGAGAAGAATGCTATAAGGGTCTC
>NC_021162.2:14927030-14927956 GCF_000331145.2 Cicer arietinum | reverse complement strand
AAACACACAGACACACCTAAAGAAATTAGAACACATATTAACACTCATATAATAATAGTAGTGTATCATTATACTACTAAAATAAGGTAATGAGAAATTGGGGTGTTACATTTCTCCCCCTGTTGAAGAAAATTTCATCCTCTAAATTTACCTGACAGAAACAGTTCTTGATAAGAATCGCGCATCTGGCTTTGGACTTCCCATGTAGCACTTTCACCAGTAGCACCTCCCCAGACAACCTTAACCAATGAAATCGTCTTATCCCTTAATTCTTTGGTTTTTTGGTCCTCAATCCGTAGCGGTAAAGTCTCAAAAGTTAGATTCTCTTTTATTTGGACCTTGTTTGACTCAATCACGTGTGAGGGATCGAAAATGTAATTGCGAAGTTGAGACACGTGAAAGAAACTATGAAGATTAGAAAGAGAAGGAGGTAACGCGATCTGATATGCCACGTTACCGTCACGTTTAAGAATCTGGTAAGGTCCTATAAACCGAGGAGTAAGCTTTTGCATTTTTAATGCCCGACCAACCCCATTTGTTGGAGTAACTCTCAGAAATACATGATCACTTTCTTGAAATTCGAGGTTTTTGCTTTTTTTATCATGGTATCTTTTGCCTACTCTGAGATGCTCTCATCTTTTCCTGAATTATTTTTACTTTACCAGTAGTCTGTTGAACAATCGCAGGTCCTAACACAAGGTTATCACTCGTCTCAAACCAACATAGAGGGGTCCTACACCTTCTTCCATACAACGCCTCAAAAGGGGTCATTTCAATGTTAGAGTGGAAACTATTGTTATAGGTAAACTCTATAAGTGGCAAAAAGCTATCCCAACTTCCATTTTGTTCCAACACACAAGCTCTCAACAAGTCTTCTATGGATTGATTGGTTCGCTCAGTCTGACCATCTGTTTGTGGGTGGTAGG
>NC_021162.2:14924287-14926120 GCF_000331145.2 Cicer arietinum | reverse complement strand
CATATGCTACCACCTTCCCATCTTGCATAAGTACTCCACCTAATCCTGAACCATACGCATCACAATATACTACGAAGGGTTCACTCAGGTCAGGTAATACTAAGATCGATGCAGAGCTCAATCGTTTCTTAAGCTCTTGGAAACTATTCTCACAATGGGTATCCCACACGAACAATTCCCCTTTTCGGGTCAACTTAGTTAAAGGTAAGACCAGCTTGGAAAATCCTTCTATGAACCTACGATAATAACCAGCCAATCCTAGGAAACTTCTAATCTCAGTCACTGACTTAGGTGCTTTGCATTCTAATACACTCTCCACCTTGGTAGGATCAATGACTATTCCACATTTTGAAATTACATGTCCTAGGAAACTTACTTCCTCTAATCAAAATTCACACTTAGACAACTTGGTAAAAAATTGTTTCTCTTTAAGGGTTTGCAAAACTATCCTTAAATGTTCGCCATGCTCTTCCTTAGTCTTAGAGTACACCAAGATATCATCTATAAACACAACTACAAATGAGTCTAGGTAAGGGTGAAAGATCCGGTTCATGTAATCCATAAACACTACTGGTGCATTAGTCACACCAAAAGGCATAACCAAATACTCATAATTGTCATAACGGGTTCTAAAGGCAGTTTTAGGGATATCAGAAGACTTCACTCGGATATGATGATAACCTGATCTCAAGTCGATCTTACTAAACACACAGAATCCTCTCAATTGGCCCATAATGTTATCTATCCTGGGTACGAATACTTATTCTTGATTGTCACTTTATTATGTTGGCGGTAATCCACACACAACCTCATAGAGCCATCCTTCTTCTTAACCAACAACACAGGTGCACCCCATGGTGACACACTAGGCCTTATAAATTGTTTATCTAAAAGCTCTTCCAATTGCTTCTTAAGCTCAAACAATTCGAAGGGAGACATCCTATACGATGCCATGGATATGGGTCCAGTACCTGGTACAAGGTCAATGCTAAACGCAATCTCACGCTCTGGTGGTAAACCAGTGACATCTTCAGGGAATTCACACACAATAGGAACATCTCGTATTACCACTTTTTTTTCAAATTCCAATCAGGCTAGGATCATGTATAACTGGGCATCTTCTTTCAAGAGTGCCTTCACTTGGTTGGCGGATATATTGCTAGGCTTATCCGTCTCTTCTGACTCCATGAATTCAATGGTTTTACTAAAAAAATCTACACGGACACGGTTGGCAGATAGCCAATCCATACCAAGAATCACATCAACCAGACGCAAAGGTAAACACACTAAGTCAACTTGGAAGTCCCTTCCACACACATGGATAGAAAGGTCAAGACAATCACTAGAGGTATAAATATAATCACTAGTTGGGGTATTCACAATCAAATCATACTGCAAATGAGATACAGGTAGTCCTAAACGTCTAAACAATAAAGAGACACAAAGGAATGAGTGGCACCACAATCAAATAGCATAAATAAAGGAGTATCACTTATGAGACATGTACCTTGGATCAAGTTGTCTTTCTCAAACGCTCCAGCTACTCAGGGCAAAGACTCTTCCATTGGATTTAGGTCAGCTGGCTTGGGAACTCTGGTTTCCAGGTTGTGGAGTGTTCCTTGGGTAGGGGCATGTGGTGCTAATGTGGCCTTGTTGTTGACAATTAAAACAAGTAATTTCAGCATCTCTACATTCATATTCATTATTACCATTGTTGTTTCTCGAGACTTGACTCCTGTTGTTACTATTTCCGTTACTAACTCCTCGTCCATTGGGGTTTCCTCTACCACTCCCATAACTATAACTATTTCCATTTCTTTTTCTGTTACCACT
>NC_021162.2:14913818-14924043 GCF_000331145.2 Cicer arietinum | reverse complement strand
TTTCAAACTTGATGCACTTAGAATTTTCTCCTGCCTCTCCAACATAGAGTGGATAGTACCTGGATAATTCCTCGAACTTAGCAGCATACTCCGCTACTGACATATTTCCTTGTTTCAATTTAACAAATTCCATCTCCTTTCTATTACGGATATCTTCAGGGAAATACTTAATTAGAAACATGTTCTTGAATATAGCCCAAGTAATTGCTAGTGTTTGAAATCCGACACAGAACTTGGAACACAATTATAAATTTAGGAGAAGAATGCTAAAAGAGTCTCTCAGTCCTCGATTTCATCTGGACTTTGAAGGAGATTTTCTTACCCTTCGACAAAAAAGGACCGAAATCTATATTTTTAGACCAGACTTTGGCTAGTGTTTGAAATCTAGCGCGGAACTCGGAACACAATTATAAATTTTGGAGAAGAATGCTATAAGGGTCTCCAAGTCCTAGATTTCATCGGGAATTTTCGGGCGACTTTCGTACCACCCGACTAAAATGGACCAAAATCCGTATTTTTGAACTAGACGGTTGTTTGTGTTTGAAATCTGATGCGGAACCTGAAACACAGTTTTAACTTTAGAAGAAGAATGTTATAAGGGTCTCTTGGTCCTCGATTTCATGTGGACTTTTAGTGCGATTTTCGTATTACTCGACTAAAATGGACCGAAATCAGTATTTTTGAACAAGCAATGGCTAGATTTTGAAATCTGACGCAGTTATAAATTTAGAAGAAGAATCCTAACAAGGTCTCCAAGTCCTCGATTTCATCTGGACTTTTTGGGCGACTTTCTTACCGCTAAAAAAAAATGGAACGAAATGTATTATTCGGACCAGATGATGGCTAATGTTTTAAATCTTATGTGGAATCTGAAACACTTTTTTAAATTTCGGAGACGAATGTTGTAAAGGTCACCCGGTCCTCGATTTCATCTAAACTTTTTGGGGGATTTTCTTACCACAAGACAAAAATGGACCGAAATCCGTATTTTCGGACCAAACGATGGCTAGTGTTTGAAATATGACGCGGAACCCAAAGCACAATTATAAATTTTGGAAAAGAATGCTACTAGGGTTTCCCGGTCATCAATTTCATATAGACTTTTCAAGCAATTTTTGAACCATCGACAAAAAAAGACCGAAATCCGTATTTTCAAAAAAGACTATGGCTAGTGTTTGAAATCTGACGCAAAACCTGAAACACAATAATAAATTTTGGAGAAGAATGATATAAGGGTCTCCTTGTCCTTGATTTCATCTTGACTTTTCGGGCGATTTTCGTACCTCCCGACTAAAATGGACTGAAATTCGTATTTTCTAACAAAACGATGGCTAGTGTTTGAAATCTAACGCGGAACCCGAAACAAGGTTATAAATTTAGAAGAAGAATGCTATAACGGTTTCTCGGTCCTAGATTTCAGCTGGAATTTTCGAGCAATTTTCGTACCACCTGACTAAAATGGACCGATATTTGTATTTTCGAACAAAATGATGGTTAGTGTTTGAATAAGAGTGCTATAAGGGTCTCCCGGTTGTCGATTTCATTTGGACTTGTTAGGCGATTTTCATACCACTTAACTAAATTGGACTGAAATTCATATTTTCGAACAAGACTATGGCTAGTGTTTGAAACCTGACGCGGCACCTGAAACACAACTATAAATTTAGAAGAAGAATGCTATAAGGGTCTCCCTATCCTCGATTTCATCGGGACTTTTTGGGCGATTTTCGTACCACCCAACAAAAATGGACCGAAATTCGTATTTTCGGACTAGACGATGGCTAGTGTTTAAAATCGAGCATGGAGCCCGAAAAACAGTTATAAATTTTGAGGAAGAATTCCATAAGGGTCTTCTAGTCCTCGATATCATTTGGTCTTTTTGGGCGATTTACGTACCACACGACTAAAATGGACCGAAATTCGTATTTTCGAACAAAACGATGGTTAGTAATTGAAATCTGTCGTGGAACCTGAAATCCAATTATAAATTTTGGAGAAGAATGCTATTAAAGTCTTCCGGTCCTCGATTTGATATGGACTTTTTGGACGATTTTCGTACCACCCTACTAAAATGAACCAAAATATGTATTTTCGAACAAAACGTTGGTTAGTACTTGAAATCTGACACGGAACCCGGAACAAAGTTATAAATTTTGGAGAAGAATGTTATAAGGGTCTCTCGGTCCTCGATTTCATCTGGGCTTTTCGGGCAATTTTGGTAACCCTCGACAAAAAAGGACTAATATCTGTATTTTCAAACCAGACGAGGGCTAGTGCTGGAAATCTAACGCGGAACCTGAAACACAATTATAAATTTTGGAGAAGAATGCTATTTCGGGCAATTTTTATACCACCGACTAAAGTCGACAGAAATCCGTATTTTCGAACAAGACAATGGCTAGTGTTTAAATTCTGACGCAGAAATCGAAACACGATTTTAAATTTTGGAGAAGAATGCTATAAGGGTATCACGATCCTTGATTTCATGTGGTCTTTTCGGTCGATTTTCGTACCCATCGACAAAAATATGCCAAAATCTGTATTTTCGGACCAGATGATGGCTAGTGTTTGAATTTTGACGCGCAACCCGATCCACAGTTATAAATTTTGGAGAAGAATGCTATAAGGGTATCACGATCCTTGATTTCATGTGGTCTTTTCGGTCGATTTTCGTACCCATCGACAAAAATATGCCAAAATCTGTATTTTCGGACCAGAAGATGGCTAGTGTTTGAATTTTGACGCGCAACCCGATCCACAGTTATAAATTTTGGAGAAGAATGATATAAGCGTCTCCCAGTCTTCGATTTCACTTCGATATTTCGGTCGATTTTCGTACCACCCGACTAAAATGGACCGAAATTCGTATTTTCGAACAAAACGATGGTTAGTGTTTGAAATCTTGCACAGAACCCAAAACACAGTTACAAATTTATAAAAAGAATGCTATAAGGGTCTCCCGGTCCTCGATTTCATATAGACTTTTCGGGCGATTTTTTAATCACCCGACAAAAATGGACCAAAATCCGTATTTTCTTACAAGACGATGGCTAGTGTTTGAAATCTGATGCGGAACCCGAAACACAATTATAAATTTTAGGGAAGAATGCTAGAAGGGTATCCTGGTCCTCGATTTCAACTGGTTTTTTCGAGCGATTTTTGTACCACCCGACAAAAATAGACTAAAGATCGTATTTTCAGAACAAATGATGGCTAGTGTTTAAAATCTGGGGTCGATCCCGAAAAACAGATATAAATTTTGTAGAAGAATGCTATAAGGGTCTCGTGGTCCTCGATTTCATCTAGACTTTTCCAAAATCTGTATTTTTGAACAAAACGATGGTTTGTTGTTGGAATCTGACACGGAACCCGAAACACAATTATAAATTTTGGAGAAGAATGCTATAAGGGTCTCTCTTACAAATGACAAAAATGGACCGAAATTCGTATTTTCGAAAAAGAAATGGATAGTGTTTGACATCTGGCGCGGAACCCGAAACAAAGTTATAAATTTTGCAGAAGAATGCTATAATGGTCTAGCGGTCTTCTCGAACCAGACGATGGCTAGTGTTTGAACTCTGGCGCGGAACCTGACACATAGTTATAAATTTTAGAGAAGAATGCTATAAGGGTCTATCGGTCTTCGATTTCATCGGGACTTTTCGATCGATTTTCGTACCACCCGACTAAAATGGACTGAAATCCATATTTTCGAACAAGACGATTGCTTGTGTTTGAAATCTGACGTGGAACCCGAAAGAAAATTATAAAAAAGGACCTATATCAGTATTTTCAGACCAGACGATGGCTAGTGTTTGAGATATGACGCAGAATCTGAAACACGTTTATAAATTTTGGAGAAGAATGCTATGAGGGTCTCCCGGTCCTCGATTTCATCTGGACTTTTTGGACAATTTTCGTACCACCCAACAAAAATGGACCAAAGTCCCTAGTTTCGAACCAAACGATGGTTAGTACAACTACAAAACGAAGATAATAATAACGTATAATAAAACAGAGTTGTCAAATAAATATGTAATTATTACTTTATTTGACAACTCTATTTTATTATATGTTATTATTATCTTCATAATATAGTTGTACTACATGACGAAGATAATAATAACGTATAATAAAACAGAGTTGTCAAATAAATATGTAATTATTACTTTATTTGACAACTCTATTTTATTATATGTTATTATTATCTTCATAATATAGTTGTACTACATGACGAAGATAATAATAACATATAATTAAATAAAGTTTTCAACGTCAAAATTCAAACACTAGCCATCGTCTTGTTCGAAAATACGGATTTCGGTCCATTTTAGTCGCATGGTATGAAAATCGTCTGAAAAGTCCAGTTGCAATCGAGGACCGAGAGATCCTTATAGCATTCTTCTCCAAAATTTATAACTGTGTTTTGGGTTCCGCGTTAGATTTCCAACACTAGTTCTCATCTGGTTTGAAAATTGGGATTTCGGTCCTTTTTTGTCGAGGGTTACGAAAATTACCCGATAGTCCAGATGAAATCGAGGACCGAGAGACCCTTATAGTATTCTTCTCCAAAATTTATAATTGTGTTCCGGGTTCCGTGTTAGATTTCAAAAACTAACCGTCGTTTTGTTCGAAAATAGAGATTTTGGTTCATTTTAGTAGGGTGGTACAAAAATCGTCGAAAAAGTCCAGCTCAAATAGAGGACCGGAAGACCTTTATAACATTGTTCTCCAAAATTTATAATTGTGTTTCAGGTTCCGCGACAGATTTCAAACAATAACCATCGTTTTGTTCGAAAATACGAATTTTTGTCCATTTCAGTCGGGTGGTACGAAAATCGCCTGAAAAGTCCATATGAAATCTAGGTCCCGGAGACCCTTATATCATTCTTCTCCAAAATTTGTAACTCTGTTTCAGGTTCCGCGTCAGATTTCAAACACTGACCATAGTCTTTTTCAAAAATACGGATTTCGGTCCTTTTTTTTCGATGGTACGAAAATCTCCTGAAAAGTCCAGATGAAATCAATGACCGGGAAACACTAGCCATCATTTGGTCAGAAAATACGGATTTCAGTCCATTTTTGTCGGGTGGAACGAAAATCCCCTGAAAAGTCCAAATGAAATCGAGGATCGGGAGACCCTTAAAACATTCTTCTCGTAAATTTATAACAGTGTTTCGGATTCCACATCAGATTTCAAACACTAGCCATCATTTGGTCCGAATAATAGATTTCGGTTCATTTTTTTCGAGGGGTAAGAAAATTGCGCAAAAATTCCAGATGAAATCGAGGACTTGGAGACCCTGATAGGATTCTTTTTCTAAATTTATAACTGTGTTTAAGGTTCCGCGTCAGATTTCAAAAACTAGCCATCGTATTGTTCAAAATTTAGGAGAAGAATGCTTAAGAGTCTCAAGGTCCTCGATTTCATCTAGACATTTCGGGAGATTTTCGTACCTCCTGACTAAAATGGACCGATATATTTATTTTTGAACACGATGATGGCTAGTATTTGAAATCTGACACATAATTCGAAACACAGTTATAAAATTAGAAGAAGAATGCTATAAGGGTCTCTCGGTCCTCGATTTAATCTGGATTTTGTGGCTATTTTCGTACCACCCGACAAAAATGGACCGAAATCCGTATTTTCGAACAAGACAATGGATAGTGTTTGAAAACTGACGCAGGACCCAAAACACAGTTATAAATTTAGGAGAAGAATGCTTATGGAGTCTCCTTGTCCTTGATTTCATCTAGACATTTTGCGTTATTTTCGTACCACTCGAATAAAATGGATCTTAATCCTTATTTTTGGACTAAACAATGGCTAGTGTTTGAAATCAGCCGCGGAACCCGAAACACTGTTATATATTTAGGAGAAGAATGCTATAAGAGTCTCTCGGGTCTCGATTTCATCTGGACTATTCGGCAATTTACGTACTACTCGAAAAAAATGGACAAAAATCTATATTTTCAATCAGACGATGGCTAGTGTTTGAAATCTGAATCGGAACCTGAAACACTATTTTATATTTAGGAGAAGAATGTTAAAAGGCAATCTCGGTCCTCGATTTCAACTGGACCAAAATTTGTATTTTCGGACCAGACGATGGCTAGTGTTTGAAATCTCATGCGAACCCGAAACACTGTTATATATTTAGGAGAAGAATTCAATATGGGTCTCCTGATCCTCGATTTCGTACCACATTACTAAAATGTACCGAAATCCGTATTTTCGAACAAGACGATGGATAGTGTTTGAAAACCATCGCAGAACCCGGAATACAGTTATTACTTTAGGAGAAAAATGCTATGATAGTCTCCTGGTCCTCGATTTCATCTGGACATTTTTGGTGATTTTTGTACCACCCGATTAAAATGGATCAAAATCCGTATTTTCAAACAAGATGACGGCTAGTGTTAAAAATCTGACGAAAATGGGTATTTTTGAACCAGACGATGGCTACTGTTTAAAATCTGACGCGGAACTCGAAACGCAGTTACATATTTAGGATATGATTGCTATAAGGTTCTCTCGGTCCTCGATTTCATCTGGACTTTTCCGGCGATTTTCGTACCACCTGACAAAAATGGACGAAATCTGTATTTTTGGGCCAAACAAGGGCTAGTGTTCGATATTTGATGCGGAACCCGAAACACAGTTATAAATTATGGAGAGGAATGTTATATGGGTCTTTCGGTCCTCGATTTCATCTGGACTTATCGGGCGATATTCGTACCACCCGACTAAAATGGACCGAAATCCGTATTTTTGAACAAGATGATGGCTATTGTTTGAAATCTGATACGGAAACCAAAACACAACTATAAATTTAGAAGAAGAATGCTATTAGGGACTCTTGGTCCTCAATTTCATCTGGATTTTTCGGGCGTGTTTCGTACCCCTCGACAAAAATGGACCATATCTGTATTTTTGGACTAGACGATGGCTAGTGTTTGAAATCTGACGCGAAACCCGAATAACTGTTATATATTTAAGAGAAGAATGCTATGAAGGTCTCTCGGTCCTCGATTTCATTTGGACTTTTCCGCAATTTTCGTACTACACGACAAAAATGTACCGAAATCCGTATTTTCGAAAAAGATGTGGCTAGTGTTTGAAATAAGCACGGAACCTGAAACACATTTGTAAATTTAGGAGATGAATGCTATAAGAGTCTCTTGGTCCTCGATTTCATCTGGATATTTCCGGCGATTTTCGTACCACCCGACTAAAATGGATCGATATCCGTGTTTTTGTAAAAAATGATGGCTAGTGTTTGAAATATGACACGAAACCCGAAACACAGTTAAAATTTAAAAGAATAATGCTATAAGGTTGTCTAGGTCCTCGATTTCATCTGGACTTTTCGGGGGATTTTCGTATCCCTCTACAAAAATGGATCAAAATCTGTATTTTCGGACCAGACGATGGATAGTGTATGAAATCTGATGCGGAACCCGAAACGCTGTTATATATTTAGGAGAAGAATTCTATAAGGGTCTCCCGGTCCTCGATTTCATCTGGACTGTTCAGGCGATTTTCGCACCAGACAAAGAAGGACTGAAATCCTTATTTTCGAACAAGACGATGGATAATGTTTGAAATCTGACGTGGAACATGAAACATAGTTAAATATTTAGGAGAAGAATGCTATAAGAGTCTCTTGGTCATCGATTTCATCTAGACATTTCAGGCGATTCTTGTACCACCCGACTAAAATGGATCGAAAATTGTATCTTCGAACAAGATTATGGCTAGTGTTTGAAATGTGAAGCGAAAACTGAAACAAATTTATAAATTTAGAAGAAGAATGTTATAAGTGTCTTTAATCTCCCGGTCCTCGATTTCATCTGAACTTTTCGGGCGAGTTTCGTACCCCTCGTCAAAATTGGACCGAAATCTGTATTTTAGGACCAGACGAGGGATAGTGTTTGAAATTTGACACGAAACCCAAAACACAGTTATAAATTCTGGAGAAGAATGCTATAAGGGTCTCCCGGTCCTCCATATGGACTTTTCGCGCAATTTTTGTACCACTTGACTAAAATGGACCGAAATCCGTATTTTCGAACAAGACGATGGCTAGTGTTTGAAATCTCACACGAAAATCGAAACGCAATTGTAAATTTAGGAGAAAAATGCTATAAGAGTCTTTTGGTCCCCGATTTCATCTGGACATTTCGGGCAATTTTCGTGCCACCCGACTAAAACGGATTGATATATGTATTTTCGAACAAGATGATGGCTAGTGTTTGAATCTGACGCGGAACCTGAAACACATTTATAAATTTAGAAGAAGAATGCTATAAGGGTCTCTCGGTCCTCGATTTCATCTGGACGTTTTGGGCGTTTTCTTTCCAAACGATGACTAGTTTTTGAAATCTGACGCAGAACCTAAAATACTGTTATAAATTTAGGAGACAAATGCTTTGAGGGTTTCCCGGTCTTCGATTTCATCTTGACTTTTAGGCCGATTTTCGTACCACACAACAAAAATTGACAGAAATTCATATTTTCGAACTAGACGATGAATAGGGTTTGAAATCTGACGCAGAACCCAAAACATAATTATAAATTTAGAAGAATAATGTTATAAGCGTCTATTGGTCCTCGATTTCAACTAGACTTTTCGAGCGAGTTTCATACCCCTCGACAAAAATTGACCAAAATATGAATTTTCAGACGAGACGATGGCTAGTGTTTGAAATCTGACACGGAACACGAAACACAGTTATATATTAAGGAGAAGAATGCTATAAGGGTTTCAAGGTCCTCGATTTCATTTGGACTTTTGGATCGATTTTCGTAATACCAAACAAAAATGGACTGAAATCTGTATTTTCGAACCAGAAGAGGGCTTGTGTTTGAAATTTGACACAGAAATCTATAGGAGAAGAATGCTACAAGAGTCTCTCAGTCCTCAGGTTCCGTGTCAATATTCAAACACTAGCCATCGCCTGGTCCGAAAATACAGATTTTGGCATATTTTTGTCGATTGTTACGAAAATCGACAGAAAAGCCCCAATGAAATCGAGGACCTGGAGACCCTTATAGCATTCTTCTTCCAAATTTAAAACTGGTTTTCAGTTTCTGTGTCAAAATTCAAACACTAGCCATCGTCTTATTCGAAAATACGGATTTGGGTCCATTTTTGTCGGGTGGTACGAAAATCTTCGGAAAAGTCTAGATGAAATCGAGGACTAGGAGACCCTTATAACATTCATCTCCATAAATTTTAAATGTGTTTCGGGTTTTGCGTCAGATTTCAAACACTAGCCATCGTCTGGTCCGAAAATACGGATTTCTGTCCATTTTGGTCTGGTGGTACGAAAATCGCCCGAAAAGTCCATATCAAATCGAGGAACCAGATCCCCTAATAGCATTCTTCTCCAAAATTTATAACTGTGTTTCGAGTTCCGCGTCTGATTTCAAACACTAGCCATTATCTTGTCCGAAAATACGGATTTCGGTCCATTGTGATCTGGTGGTACGAAAATAGCCCGAAAAGTCCAGTGAAATCGAGGACCAGGAGACCCTTATAGCATTCTTCTCCAAAATTTATAACTGATTTTCGGGCTCCGCGCCCGATTTTAAACACTAGCCATCGTCTGGTCCGAAAATATGGATTTCAGTCCATTTTTGCCGGGTTGTACGAAAATCCCCCAAAAAGTCTAGATGAAATCGAGGACCGGGAGACCCTTACAACATTCTTCTCCAAAATTTATAACAGTGTTTCAGATTCCGCATCGGATTTCAAACACTAGCCATCATCTAGTCCGAATAGTCGATTTCAGTCCATTTTTTTCGAGCGGTAAGAAAATCGCCTGAAAAGTCCAGATGAAATCGATAACCGAGAGACCCTTATAGCATTCTTTTCCTAAATTTATAATTGTGTTTCGAGTTTTTTGTCGGATTTCAAACACTAGCTATTGTTTTGTTCCAAAAAAACGAATTTCGGTACATTTTAGTAATGTGGTACGAAAATCACCCGAAATTACCAGATGAATCATGGACCGAGAGACCCTTATATCATTCTTCTCCTTAATATATAACCGTGTTTCGGGTTCCGCATCAGGTTTCAAACACTTGCCATCCTCTGGTCCGAAAATACATATTTTGGTCAATTTTTGTCGACGGGTATGAAACTCGCCTGAAAAGTCCAAATGAAATCGAGGACCGAGAGACCCTTATAGCATTCTTCTTCTAAATTTATAATTG
>NC_021162.2:14906240-14913193 GCF_000331145.2 Cicer arietinum | reverse complement strand
GAAAATACATATTTTGGTCAATTTTTGTTGAGGGGTACGAAACTCGCCTGAAAAGTCCAAATGAAATCGAGGACCGAGAGACCCTTATAGCATTCTTCTTCTAAATTTATAATTGTGTTTCGATTTCGGCGTCACATTTCAAACACTAGCCATCGTCTAGTTCGAAAATACAGATTTCGGTCCAATTTATTCGGGTGGTACGTAAATCGTACGAATAGTAGAGATGAAATCGAGGACCGGGAGACCCTTATTGAGTTCTTCTCCTAAATATATAACAATGTTTTGGGTTCCGCATCAGATTTCAAACACTAGCCATCGTTTGGTCCGAAAATACGCATTTCGGACTCTTATAGCATTCTTCTCCTAAATTTATAACTGTGTTTCGGGTTCTGCGTCAGTTTTCAAAAACTATCCATCGTCTTGTTTGAAAATATGGATTTCGGTCTATTTTTGTCGAAGGGTACGAAAATCGCCCCAAAAGTCTAGACTTTTCGGCGATTTACGTACCACTCTCTACAAAAATGGACCAAAATCTGTATTTTCGGACCAGACGAGGGCTAGTGTTTGATATTTGACTTATAACGGTTTCGTACGACACGACAAAAATGAGCCGACAAAAAATGTTTTCAGGAGATTCTCATGCCACACGAAGAATGTTTTCGGTAGATTTTCGTACCACACGACATAAATGGGCCGAAATCCGTATTTTAGAACAAGACGATGGATAGTGTTTGAAATATGACGCGGAACTTGAAACAAAGTTATAAATTTAGGAGAAAAATGCTATAAGAGTCTCACGGCCCTCAATTTCATTTGTACATTTCGGGCGATTTTCGTACAACCCGACTAAAATGGACCGAAATCTGAATTTTCGAACAAGACGATGGCTAGTGTTTGAAATATGACTCAAAACCCGAAACATAGTTAAAAATTTAAAAGAAGAATGATATAAGGTTCTCTTGGTCCTCAATTTCATTTGGACATTTCGGGCGAGTTTCGTACCCCTCGACAAAAATTGACCAAAATATGTATTTTCAAACAAGACGATGGCTAGTGTTTGAAGTCTGAATCGGAACCCCAAACAAAGTTATATATTAAGGAGAAGAATGCTATAAGGGTTTCCCGGTCCTCGATTTTATTTGGACTTTTGGATCGATTTTCATTTGAAATATGACGTTGTGAAGATATTATCAAGACTTTCGTATCAAAACTAGTAGTATTATATGGAATCTGAAACACATTTATAAATTTAGGAGAAAAATTCTATAAGGGTCTCCCGATCCTCGATTTCATCTGGACTTTTCGGGCGATTTTCATACCATTAGACTAAAATGGTATGAAATACGTATTTTCAGATCAAACGATGGCTAGTGTTTCAAGTTTGACAAGGAACCCGAAATACAATATTAAATTTAGAAGAAGAATGCTATAAGGGTCCCTCGGTTGTTGATTTCATTTGGACATTTTGGGAGATTTTCGTACCCCTCGCCAAAAATGAACGAAAATATATATTTTCGGACCAGACGATGGCTAATGTTTGAAATTTAACCCATAATCCGAAACACTGGTATATATTTTGGAGAAGAATGCTATAAGGGTCTCCCGGTCCTCGATTTCATCTGGTATTTTTGGGTGATTTTCGTACCACTCAACTAAAATGGACCGAAATTCATATTTTTGAACAAAACAATGGCTAGTGTTTGAAATCCGACACGTAACTCGGAACACAGTTATAAATTTAGGGGAAATATGCTATAAGGGTCTCTCGGTCATCGATTTCATCTGGACTTTTCAGGCGATTTTCTTACTCCTCAACCAAAAAGGACCGAAATCTATATTTTCAGATAAGACGATGGCAAGTGTTTGAAATCTGGCACAAAACCTAAAAACTAGTAATAAATTTTGGAGAAGAATGCTATCAGGGTCTCCCGTTCTTCGATTTCATCTGGACTTTTCGGGTGATTTTCGTACCACCCGACAAATCTGTATTTCAGACCAGACGATGGCTAGTATTTGAAATCTGTCAGGAAATGATAAACATTGTTATATATTTAGGAGAAGAATGTTATAAGGGTCACCCGGTCCTCGATTTCATATGGACTTTTAAGGCGATTTTCGTACTCCCCGACAAAAATGGAACGAAATCCGTAATTTCCAACAAGACGATGGCTAGTGTATGAAATATGACGCGAAACCTGATATACATTTATAAATTTAGGAGAAGAATGCTATTAGAGTCTTCTAGTCCTCGATTTTATCTGAACGTTTTGGGCGATTTTCATACCAAATAACAAAAATGGACCGAAATCTGTAGTTCCGACCAGACAAGGGCTAGTGTTTGAAATTTGATGCGGAACCCGAAACACAGTTATAAATTTTGGAGAATAATGAATTAAGGGTCTTCCGTCCTCGATTTCATCTAGCCTTTTTAGGCGATTTTCGTACCACCCGACAAATATGGACCAAAATTTGTCTTTTCGAACCATACGATGGCTAGTGTTTGAAATATGAAGCAGAACCCGAAACTCAATCATAAATTTAGGAGAAGATTGCTACAAGAATGTTTTTCTCCTCGACAAAAATGGACAAAAAACTTCATTTTGGGACTATACGATAGCTAGTGTTTGAAATCTGTCGCGGAACCCAAAATAAAGTTATAAATTTTGGATAAGAATGCTATAAGGGTTTCTCGGTCCTCGATTTCATCAGGACTATTCGGGCGATTTTCGTACCTCCCGACAAAAATGGACCGAAGTCAGTATTTCCGGAACAGACGAGTGCTAGTGTTTGAAATTTGACACGTAACCCGAAACACAGTTATAAATTTTTGAAAAGAATGCTATAAGGATCTCTCAGTCCTAGATTTGATCTGGACTTTTCGGGCCATTTTCATACCACCCAAAAAAAATGGTTTGAAATTTAACGCGGAACCTGAAAGACAATTATAAATTTTGGGGAAGAACGCTATAAGGGTCTCCCGATCCTGGATTTCATCTGGACATTTCGGGCAATTTTCATACCACTAGACTAAAATGGATTGAAATCCGTATTTTCGGGCCAAACGATGGCTAGTGTTTGAAATTTGACATGGAAACCGAAATACAGTTATAAATTTAGAAGAAGAATGCTATAAGGGTCTCTCGTCGTCGATTTCATCTGGACTTTTGGGGCGATTTTCGTACCCCTCAAAAAAAATGGACCAAGATATATATTTGAGGCCCAGACGATGGCTAGTGTTTGAAATCTGACCGAGAATCCAAAACATTGTTATATATTTAGGAGAAGAATGCTATAAGGGTCTCCCGGTCCTTGATTTCATCTGGTATTTTCAAGTAATTTTTGTACTACCCGACTAAAATAGACCGAAATTTGTATTTTTGAACAAAACAATGGCTAGTGCTTGAAATCCGACACAGATCTCGGAATACAATTATAAATTTAGGAGAAGAATTCTATAAGGGTCTCTCGGTGCTCGATTTCATCTGGACTTTGCAGGCGATTTTCTTACCCCTTGACAAAAAATGACCAGAATCTATATTTTTGGACAAGACGATGGCAAGCGTTTGGAATGTGGTGCGAAACCTAAAAACCAGTAATATATTTTGGAGAAGAATGCTACCAGGGTCTCCCGGTCCTCGGTTTTATCTAGACTTTTCGGGTGATTTTCGTACCACCCGACAAAAAATGAACGGAAATTCGTATTTTCGAACAAGAGGATTGCTAGTGTTTGATATCCGATGTGGAACCCGAAACTCAGTTATAAATATAGGAGAAGAATGCTATAAGGGTCTCCCGGTCCTCGATTTCTTCTGGGCTTTTCGGGTGATTTTGGTACCACCCGACAAAGATGGACCGAAATTCGTATTTTCGAACAAGACAGTTGCTAGTGTTTGAATTTTGAGGCGGAACCCGAAACTCAGTTATAAATTTGGGAGAAAAATGCAATAAGGTTCTCTTGGTCCTCGATTTCATCTTGACTTTTCGGGCAACTTTCATACCCGTCGACAAAAATGGACTAAAATCTGTATTTTCGAACCAGACATTTGTTAGTGTTTGAAATCTAGCGCGGAACACGAAACACAGTTATGAATTTTCGGGCAACTTTTGTACCATCCAACGAAAATAGACCGAAATGCGTATTTTCGAACAAGACGATTGTTAGTGTTTGAAATCTAACGCGAAACCTGAAACACAATTATAAATCTAGAAGAAGAATGCTATAAGGGTCTCTCGGTCCTCAATTTCATCTATACTTTCCGTGCGATTTTCGTACTTCCAGACTAAAATGGATTGAAATCCGTATTTTTGAACAACACGATGGCTAGTTGTTGAAATCTGACGCAGATCCCGAAACACAGCTATAAGTTTAGAAAAAGAATCCTATCAGGGTCTCCAAGTCCTCGATTTCATCTGGACTTTTTGGGCGATTTTCTTACCCCTCGAAAAAAATGGACCGAAATCTATTATTCGGACCAGATGATGGCTATTGTTTCAAATCTGATGCAGATTCCGAAACATTGTTATAAATTTAGGAGAAGAATGATGTAAGGGTCTCCTGGTCCTCGATTTTATCTTGACTTTTCTGGGGATTTTCGTACCACCCGACAAAAATGGATCGATATTCGTAGTTTCGAACCAAACAATGGTTAGTGTTTGAAATCTGGCGCGGAACCCGAAAGACAGTTATAAATTTTGGAGAAGAATGCTATAAGGGCTTCCAGTCTTCGATTTCATCCGGACTTTACGGGCGATTTTCAAACCACTTAACTAAAATGGACTTAAATTCGTATTTTTGAACAAAACGATGGTTAGTGTTTGAAATCTGTCGCAAAATCTTAAACATAATTTTAAATTTTGGTGAAGAATGCAATAAAGGTCTTCCAGTCCTCGAGCAATTTTCGAGCAATTTTCGTAACCCTCGATAAAAAAATGAACTGAAATCTATATTTTCAATCCAGACGACAGCTAGTGTTGGAACCGAAAAAAAGTTATATATTTTGGAGAAGAATGCTATAAGGGTCTCCCGGTCCTCGATTTCATCAAGACTTTTCGGGCGATTTTCATACCACCCGACTAAAATAGACCGAAATCCGTATTTTTGAATAAGACGATGGCTAATGTTTGAATTCTGACACAGAAACTAAAACACAGTTTTAAATTTTGGAGAAGAATGCTATGAGAGTCTCCCGGAGCTCGATTCCATCTGGAATTTTCGGTCGATTTTCGTACCCCTCGACAAAAATATGCCAAAATCTGTATTTTCGGACTAGACGATGGCTAGTGTTTGAATTTTGACGGGCAACCCGAACCACAATTATAAATTTTGGGGAAAAATGATATAAGGGTCTCCCAGTCCTCGATTTCACCTGGACTTTTCGATCGATTTTCGTACCAACCGACTAAAATGGAACGAAATTCGTATTTTGAAACAAAACGATGGTTAGTGTTTGAATTCTTGTACGCAACCTGAAACACAATTATAAATTTTGAAGAAGAATGTTATAATGGTATCCCGGTCCTCAATTTCATCTAGACTTTTCGGGCGATTTTTGTATCCCCTGACAAAAATGGACCAAAATCCGTATTTTCTTACAAGATGATGGCTAGTGTTTGAAATCTGCTGCAGAACCCGAAACACATTTATAAATTTTGGAGAAGAATGCGATAAGGGTATCCTAGTCCTCGATTTCATCTGGACTTTTCGAGCTATTTTTGTATCACAAGACAAAAATAGAAAGATAATCGTATTTTTGGACCACACGATGACTAGTGTTTGAAATCTGGCGCGGAACCCGAAACAAAGTTATAAATTCTGGAGAAGAATGCTATAATGGTCTCACGGTCGTTGATTTCATCGGGACATTTCAGGCAAATTTCGTACCACCTGACAAAAATGGACCGAAATCGGGTGGTACGAAAATCCCCGATTTGAACTAGACTTTTCAGGCAATTTTCGTACAACCCGAAAAAATGGCACAAAATTCGTATTTTTAGACCAAATGATGGCTAATGTTCAAAATATGACCCGAAACACAATAATAAATTTAGGAGAAGAATTCTTTGTAATTATTACATTATTTGACAACTCTATTTTATTAAATGTTATTATTATATTCGTTTTATAGTTTTACAACATAACGAAGATAATAATAACATATAATAAAATAGAGTTGACAAATAAAGTAATAATTACATATTAATTTTACAACTCAATTTTGTTATATGTTATTATTATTTTATTTATTTAGTACAACTGCAAAACGAAGTAATAATAATGTATAATAAAACAGAGATGTCAAATAAATATGTAATTATTAATTTATTTGATAATTCTATTTTATTATATATTATTATTATTATCTTCTTTTTAAGGTTTGATTGCATAACGAAGATAGTAATATCATTTAATAAAATAGAGTTGTTAAATAAATATTTAATTATTACTTTATTTGACAACTCTAATTAATTATATGTTATTATTATCTTTGTTTTATAGTTTTACTTCATAGCAATGATAATAATAAAATAGAGTTGTCAAGTAAAGTAATAATTACATATTTATTTTACAACTCAATTTTGTTATATGTTATTATTATTTTCATTATTTAGTATAACTACAAAACGAAGATAATAATATAAATTGTCATATAAATATGCAATTATTACTTTATTTGACAACTCTATTTTATTATATGATACTATTATCTTCGTCTTGTAGTTGTACTTTATAGCGAAGATAATAGAAACAAATAATAAGATAGAGTTATCTAATCAAGTAATAATTACATATTTATTTGACAACTCTTTTTTGTTATATATTGTTATTATCTTTGTTTTATAGTTTTAGTTCATAACCAAGACGATAATAACATATATAAAATAGAGTTTTCAAATAAATATGTAATTATTTGTTTATTTGACAACTCAATTTTGTTCTATGTTATTATTATCAC
>NC_021162.2:14895603-14905984 GCF_000331145.2 Cicer arietinum | reverse complement strand
ATTTTATTATATGTTATTATTATCTTCGTTATTTAGTAAAACAATAAAATGAAGATAATAATAACATATAATAAAATAGATTTGTCAAATAAATTAATTTTGACATATTTATTTGACAACTCAATTTTGTTATATGTTATTATTATCTTTGTTATTAAGTACAACTACAAAACGAAGATAATAATAACATTATTAAAGAAGATTAGAATAACGTATAATAAAATATTATTTTCACATAAAGTTATAATTACATCTTTATTTGACATCTAAATTATAATTACATCTTTATTTGACATCTATAATTGTGGATAAAAATATGTTACCACGACTCTTTTAGGCGTGGCTAATATGAATTTTATCATTGTTATTAAGTACAATTACAAAACCAATATAATAATAACATTTAATAAAGAAGATTACAATAACATATAATAAAATATTATTTTCAAATAAAGTTATAATTACATCTTTATTTGACATCTATATTTCATTATATGTTATTATTATGATCTTTTTGTAGTAATATTTTGCAATGAAGATAACCCTATATACTATAACTCGAACCTCAAACCCAAAACCTTAAACCTTAAATCCTAAACCTTAAACCCTAAACACCCTAACACACTGAAGCCTAATAAAATATTTGTAATTATTACCTTATTTGACATCTCTATTTTTTTTACATGTTATTATTATATATTTGTTATAAAGTAAAACTATAAAATGAAGATAATAATAACATAAATTAAATTAGAGTTGTCAAATAAAGTAATAATTACATATTTATTTGACAACTCTATTTTATTATATGTTACGGATTTTAGTCCATTTTTGTCGGGTGGTACAACAATCACCCAAAAAGTCCAGATGAAAATGAGCAGTGGGAGAGACTTTTAGCATGCTTCTCCAAAATTTATAATTGTGTTTTGGGTTAGACTTCAAACACTAGCCATCGTCTGGTTAGAAAATACAAATTTTAGTCCATTTTTGTCGGGAGATACTAAAATCGCCCAAAAAGTCTAGATGAAATCGAGGACTAGGAGACCCTTATAGCATTCTTCTCCTAAATTTATAACTTTATTTCAGGTTTTGCGTCAGATTTCAAACACTAACCATCGTTTGGTTTGAAACTACATACTTTGGTCCGTTTTTGTTGAGTGGTACGAAAATTGCCAGAAATGTCCAGATGAAATCGAGGAATGGGAGACCCTTATAGCATTCTTCTCAAAAATTTATAACTGTTTTTCAAGCTTTGCGCCCAATTATAAACACTAGCCATGGTCTAGTCCGAAAATATGAATTTCAGTCCATTTTTGTCTGGAGACCCTAATAGCATTCTTCTCCAAAGTTTTTAATTATGTTTTGGGTTCCACATCAAAATTCAAACACTAACCATCGTCTGATTCGAAAATACAGATTTTAGTCCATTTTTGTCGAGCGGTACGAAAATCGCTCCAAAAGGGCACATAAAATCGAGGACCGAGAGACCATTAAAGCATTCTTCTCAAAAATTTATTACTGTGTTTCAGGTTATGGGTCAAATTTCAAACACTTGCCATAGTCTTGTTCAAAAATACTAAATTCGGTCCATTTTAGTCGGGTGATACGAAAATCACCCGAAAATACCAGATAAAATCGATGACCGGGAGACCCTTACATCATTCTTCTCCTAAAAATATAACAGTGTTTTAGATTCCGAGTCAGATTTCAAACACTAGCCATCGTGTGGTCCGAAAATATAGATTTTGGTCTATTTTTGTCAAGGGGTACGAAAATCGTCCGAAAAGTCTAGATGAAATCGACGACCGAGAGACCCTTGTAGCATTCTTCTTCTAAATTTATAACTGTATTTCGTGTTCCATGTCCGATTTGAAACACTAGCCATCGTCTGGTCCGAAAATATAGATTTTGGTCCATTTTTGTAAAGGCGTACGAAAATCGTCCGAAAAGTCGAGATGAAATCGACGACCGAGAGACCCTTATAGCATTCTTCTTCTAAATTTATAACTGTATTTCGTGTTCCATGTCCGATTTCAAACACTTGCCATCTTCTGGTCTAAAAATACGGATTTCAATCTATTTTAGTCTAGTGGTATGAAAATCGCCTGAAAAATCCAGATGAAATCGAGGATCGGGAGACCTTTAGAGCATTCTTCTCCAAAATTTATAACTGTGTTTCAGCTTCCACGTCAAATTTTAAACACTAGCCCTCATCTGGTCCAAAAATATGGATTTTGGTTCATTTTAGTCGGATGGTACGAAAATCGCCCGAAAAGTCCAGATGAAATCGAGGACCGAGTGAAACTTATAACATTCTTGCTCTAAATTTATAACTGTGTTTCAGGTTCCGCCTCAGATTTCAAACACTAGCCATAGTCCTTTTCGAAAATACGGATTTCAGTCATTTTTTGTTGACGGTACGAAAATCGCCTGAAAAGTCTAGATGAAATCGATGATTGGGAAACCCTTATAGCATTCTTCTCCAAGATTTATAATTGTGCTTCGGGTTCCCGTCATATTTCAAACACTAGCCATCGTTTGGTCCGAGAGACCCTTATAGCATTGTTCATCTAAATTTATAACTGTTTTTCGGGTTCCACGTCAGATTTAAAACACTAACCATCGTCTTGTTCGAAAATACAGATTTCGGTCCATTTTAGTCGGTTGGTACGAATGTCACTTGAAAAGTGCAGATGAAATCTAGGACCGAGAGACCCTTATATCATTCGTCGCCAAAATTTATAACTGTGTTTCGAGTTCCGCGTCAGATTTCAAACACAAGCCATAATCTTTTTCGAAAATACGGATTTCGGCCCATTTTAGTTGGATCATATGAATATCGCCCAAAAAGTCCAGATTAAATCGAGGACCGGGAGACCCTTATAGCATTCTTCCCCAAAATTCATAACCGTGTTTCGAGTTCCGCGCTGGATTTCAAACACTAGCCCAAGTCTAGTCCGAAACTACATATTTTAGTCCATTTTTATCGAAGGCTACGAAAATCGCCAGAAAAGTCCAGATAAAATTCAATACTGAGAGACCCTTATAGCATTCTTCTCCAAAATTTATAACTGTGTTTTGGGTTTTGGTCCAGATGAAATTGAGGACCGAGAGACCCTTATAGCATTTTTCTCCTAAATTGATAATTGTGTTCCGAGTTCCATTTCGGATTTCAAACACTAGCCATGGTTTTGTTCAAAAATACGAATTTCGGTCCATTTCAGTAAGGTGGTATAAAAATCACCCGAAAATACCAGATAAAATTGAGGACCAGGAGACCCTTATAGCATTCTTCTCCTCAATATATAACAGTGATTTGGATTACGAGTCAGATTTCAAACACTAGCCATCTTGTTGTCCGAAAATATATATTTTGGTCCATTTTTGTCGAGGGTTAGGAAAATCGCCTGAAAAGTCCACATGAAATCAACGACCGAGATACTGTTATAGCATTCTCCTTCTTAATTTTTTTATTGTATTTTGGGTTCCATGTCAAATTTTAAACACTAGCCATCGTCTGGTTTGAAAATAAAGATTTCAATCCATTTTAGTCTAGTGGTATGAAAATCGTCCGAAAAGTCCAGATGAAATCGAGGACCATGAGCCATCGTCTTGTTCGAAAATACGAATTTCAGTCCATTTTAGTCGAGTGGTACGAAAATCACAGTCCAGATGAAATCGAGGACCTGAAGAACCTTAAAGCATTCTTCTCCTAAATTTATAACAGCATTTTGAGTTCCGCGTCTAAATTTATAACAGCGTTTCGAGTTCCGCGTTTCGCGCCAAATTTCAAACACTAGCCATCGTCTGGTTCGAAAATACAAATTTCGGTCCATTATTGTCGAGGGGTACGAAAATCGCCCGAAAAGACCGAACGAAATCGAGGACTGAGAGACCCTTATAACATTCTTCTCCAAAATTTATAATTGAGTTTCGGGTTCCGCTTCATATTTCAAACACTAGCAATTATCTTGTTCTAAAATACGGATTTCGGTCAATTTTTAGTCGAGTGGTACGAAAATCACTCGAAAAGTACAGATGAAATCGAGGACCTGGAAACCCTGATAGCATTCTTCTCCTAATTATGTAACATTGTTTTGGATTCCGAGTTAGATTTCAAACACTAGCCATCGCCTGGCCCGAAAATATAGATTTTGGTCCATTTTTGTCGAGGGGTACAAAAATCGCCCATAAAGTCCAGATGAAATCGACAACTGAGAGACTGTTATAGCAATCTTCATCTAAACTTATTATTGTATTTCGGGTTCCATGTCAAATTTCTAACACTAGCCATCGCCTGGCCCGAAAATATAGATTTTGGTCCATTTTTGTCGAGGGGGACAAAAATCGCCCATAAAGTCCAGATGAAATCGACAACTGAGAGACTGTTATAGCAATCTTCATCTAAACTTATTATTGTATTTCGGGTTCCATGTCAAATTTCTAACACTAGCCATCGTCTGGTCCAAAAATACAGATTTCAATCTATTTTAGTCTAGTGGTATGAAAATTGCCCGAAAAGTCCAAGCCTGATGAAATCGAGGACCGGGATACCCTTATAGCATTCTTCTCCAAAATTTGTAATTGTGTTTCAGGTTCTGCGTCAAATAACAAACACTAGCCAACTTATGTTCCAGAAATACTAATTTCGGTCCATTTTTGTCGGGTGGTATGAATATCGCCTGAAAAGTCCAGATTAAATCGAGGATGGGGAAACCCTTATAGCATTCTTATCCAAAATTTATAACTATGTTTCGGGTTCCACGGCAGATTTCAAACACTAGCTATCGTCTGGTTCAAAAATACCGATTTTGGTCAATTTTTGTTGAGGGGTACGAAAATTGCCCGAATAGTCCAGAATAAATCGAGGAGAAGAAGATTCTTTGTAGCATGCTTCTCCTAAATTTATAACTGAGTTTCGGGTTCTACATCAAATTCTCAAACACTAGCCATCGTATGGTCCGAAAATACGAATTTCGGTCCATATTTGTCGTGTGGTACGAAAATTTCTTAAAAAGACCAGATGAAATCAAGGACTGGGAGAACCTTAAAACAATCTTCTCAAAAATTTATATTTGTGTTTCGGGTTCCACGTCAAATTTCAAACACTAGCCCTCGTCTGGTCCGAAAATACAGATTTCGGTCCATTTTTGTTAGGTGGTACGAAAATCGCCCAAAAAGTCCAGATGAAATTGAGGACCAGAAGACTCTTATAGCATTCTTCTCCTAAATTTATAAATGTATATCGAGTTCCGCGTCAGATTTCAAAAACTAGTCATCGTCAAGTTGGAAATTATGGATTTCCGTCCATTTTTGTCGGGGTTTACCAAAATCACTTGAAAAGTTGAGGTAAAATCGAGGATCGGGTTACTCTTTAAGCATTCTTCTCCTAAATATATAACAATGTTTCTCATTTCGGGTCAGATTTCAAACACTAGCCATCGTCTGGTCTAAAAATACAGAATTTGGTCCATTTTTCTGAAAATACACTAGCCATCGTCAAGATGAAATCGAGGACCGAGAGACCCTTATAACATTCTTCATCTAAATTTATAAATGTGTATCTTGTTCCGCGTCAAAATACAAATACAAGCCATCGTCTTCTTCGAAAATATAGAATTCGGTCCATTTTAGTTGAGTGGTAAGAAAGTCGCCCGAAAAGTCCTGATGAAATCGACGACATGGAGAACCTTAAAGCATTCTTCTCCTAAATATATAAAAGTGTTTCGAGATCCTCGTTAGATATCAAACACTAGCCATCGTATGGTGCGAAATACAGATTTCGGTTTATTTTTGTCGAATGGTATGAAAATCGGCCGAAAAGTCGAGATAAAATCGAGGACCGAGAGAACCTTATAGCATTCTTATTCTAAAATTATAACTGTGTTTCGGGTTCCGCATCAGAATTCAAACACTAGCCATAGTCTTTTTCGAAAATACGGATTTCGGTCCATTTTAGTTGGATCATATGAAAATCGCTCGAAAAGTCTAGATAAAATCGAGGACAAGAAGACGCTTATAGCATTCTTCTCCAAAATTAGGAGACTCTGTTTCGGGTTCTGCGTCAGATTTCAAACACTAACCATCGTTTTGTCTGAAACTAAGGACTTTGGTCCATTTTTGTTGGGTGGTACTAAAATCGCCTGAAAAGTCCAGATGAAATCGAGGACTGGGAGATCCTTATAGCATTCTTCTCCTAAATTTATAACTAAGTTTCGGGTTCCGCCTCAGATTTCAAACACTAGCAATTGTCTTGTTCGAAAATATGGATTTCGGTCCATTTTTTGTAGGGTGGTACGAAAATCAACCGAAAATCCAGATGAAATGGAGGACCGGGAGACCCTGCTAGCATTCTTCTCCAAAATTTATTACTGGTTTTTTGGTTCTGCGCCAGATTTCAAACACTTGCCATCGTCTGGTACGAAAATATAGATTTCGGTCCTTTTTTGTCGAGGGGTAAAAAAATTGCCTAAAGAGACTAGACGAAATCGAGGACCGAAAGACCCTTATAGCATTCTTCCCCTAAATTTATAACTGTGTTTCGAGTTCCGTGACAGATTTCAAACACTAGCCATTGTTTTGTTCAAATGTACGAATTTTGTTCCATTTCAGTTAGGTGGTACGAAAATCACCCAAAAATACCAGATGAAATCAAGGACTGGAAGAACCTTATAGCATTCTTCTTCTTCTCCTAAATATATAACTTTTTTTTTGGATTCCGAGTTAGATTTTAAACACTAGCCATCGTCAGGTTTGAAAATACAGATTTTGGTCCATATGAAATTGAGGACCGAGACACCCTTATAACATTCTTCATCTAGCTTTATAATTGTGTATCGGGTTCCGCGTCAGAAGACAAATACAAGCCATCGTCTTGTTCTAAAATACGGATTTCGGTCCATTTTATTCGGGTGGTACGAAAATCACACAAAAAGCTGAGATGAAATCGAGGATCTGGAGAACCTTAAAGCATTCTTCTCCTAAATATATAACAGTGTTTCGAGTTTTGTGCAGATATCAAACACTAGCCATCGTCTGGTCCGAAATTACAGATTTCAGTTTATTTTTATAGAGGGGTACAAAAATCTCCCAAAAAGTCCAGATGAAATCGAGGACCGAGAGACCCTTATAGCATTCTTCTCCTAAATTTACAACAGAGTTTCGGGTTCAGCCTCATATTGTAAACACTAGCAATTGTCTTGTTCTAAAAAATGGATTTTGGACCATGTTTGTCGGGTGGTATGAAAATCGCCCGAGAAGCCCAGTTGAAATCGAGGGCCAGAAGACCCTTATATCATTCTTCTCCTAAATTTATAATTGAGTTTCGGGTTCTGCGTCAGTTTTCAAACACTAGCAATCATCTTGTTCGAAAATACGGATTTCAGTATTTTTTGTCGGGTGGTATTAAAATCACCCGAAAAGTCCAGATAAAATCAAGGACCGAGAGACCCTTATAGCATTCTTCTCCTAAATATATAACAGTGTTTCGGATTTCGAGTCAGATTTCAAGCACTAGCCATCGTCTTGTACAAAAATATAGATTTTGGTCCATTTTTATCGAGGGGTACGAAAATCGATCGAAAAGTCGAGATGAAATCGATGACCGGGAGACCCTTATAGCATTCTTCTCCAAAATTTATAATTGTGTTTCAGGTTCTGCGTCAAATTTCAAACACTAGCCCTCGTCTAGTCTGGAAATACTGATTTCTGTCCATTTTTGTCGGGTGGTATGAAAATCGCCCGAAAAGTTCAGATGAAATCAAGGACCAGGAGACCCTTATAGCATTCTTCTCCAAAATTTATAATTGTGTTTCAGGTTCTGCGTCAAATTTCAAACACTAGCCCTCGTCTAGTCTGGAAATACTGATTTCTGTCCATTTTTGTCGGGTGGTATGAAAATCGCCCGAAAAGTCCAGATGAAATCGAGGACTGGGAAACCCTTCTAGCATTCTAATCCAAAATTTGTAACTATGTTTTGGGTTCCACGACAGATTTTAAACACTAGCTATCGCCTGGTTCAAAAATACAGATTTTGGTTCATTTTTGTAGAGGGGTACGAAAATTTCCCAAAAAGTCCACATGAAATTGACGAGAAGAAGATCCTTGTAGCATTCTTCTCCTAAATTTATATCTGAGTTTCCGGTTTTGCGTCATATTTTCAAACACTAGCCATTGTCTTGTTCGAAAATACGAATTTCGATTCATATTTGTCGGGTGGTACGAAAATCGCAATAAAAAGTCCAGATGAAATCGAGGATCGGGAGACCCTTAAAGCATTCTTCTCGATTTCATTTAAGCTTTTCGGGCGCAGAACCCGATATATAGTTATAAATTTTCGAGAAGAATGCTATAAGGGTCTCCTAGTCCTAGATTTCATCTAGACTTTTCGAGCGACTTTCGTACCACCCGACTAAAATGGACCGAAATCCGTATTTTTGAACAAGACGATTGTTAGTGTTTGAATTCTGACGCGGAACCCGAAATACAATTATAAATATAGAAGAAGAAATCTATAAGGATCTCTCGGTCCTCGATTTCATTTGGACTTTTTGGGCGATTTTCGTACTTACCGACTAAAATGTACCTAAATCCGTATTTTTGAACAAGACGATGGCTACTGTTTGAAATATGACGCGGAACCTGAAGCACAGTTATATATTTTGGAGAAGAATGCTACTAGGTTTTCCTGGTCATCGATTTCATCTGGACTTTTCAGGCGATTTTCGTACAATCGACAGTAAAGGACCGAAATCCATATTTTTGAAAAAGGCTATGGCTAGTGTTTGAAATAAGATGCGGAACCTGAAACATAGTTATAAATTTTGGAGAAGAATGATATCAGGGTCTCCCATTCCTCGATTTATTCTGGACTTTTTGGGCGATTTTGGTACCACCCAACAAAGACGGACCAAATTTCGTATTTTCGGGCCGGACGATGGCTAGTTTTTTAAATCAGGCGTGGATCCCAAAATACAGTTATAAATTTTGGAGAAGAATGTTATAAGGGTCTCCTGGTTAGTGTTTGAAATTTGTCGCGGAACCCGAAACACAATTATAAATTTATGAGAAGAATGCTTTATAATTATTACATTATTTGACAACTCTATTTTATTAAATGTTATTAATATATTTGTTATATAGTTTTACTAAATAACGAAGATAATAATAACATATAATAAAATAGAGTTGTCAAATAAAGTAATAATTACATATTAATTTTACAACTCAATTTTGTTATAAGTTATCATTATTTTCGTTATTTAGTACAACTACAAAACAAAGATAATAATAACATATAATAAAATAGAGTTGTCATATAAATATGTAATTATTACTTTATTTGACAACTCTATTTTATTATATGTTAGTATTGTGTTCGATATGAAGTACAACTATATAATGAAAATAATAATAACATATAATAAAATAGAGTTGTCAAATAAAGTAAAAAGTACATATTTATTTGATAAACTTAATTTTATTATATGCTATTATTATCTTCGTTATGTAGTAAAACAATAAAACGAAAATAATAATATCATATAATAAAATAGTGTTTTCAAATAGAGTAATAATTACTTATTTATAGGACAACTCTATTTTATTAAATATTATTATTATCTTCGTTTTGTAGTTGTATTCAATAACGAAGATAATAATAACATATAATAAAATAGAGTTGTCAAATAAATTAATTATTTCATATTTATTTGACAACTCAATTTTGTTATATTTTATTATTATCTTTGTTATTAAGTATAACTACAAAACGAAGATAATAATGACATATAATAAAATAGTGTTGTCAAGGAAAGTAAAAATTACATATTTATTAGACAACTCTATTTTATTAAATAGTATTATTAATTTGATTTTGTAATTGTAATTAATAACGAAGATAGTAATAATATATAATAAAATAGTGTTGTCAAATAAATTAATTATTACATATTTATTTGACCACTCAATTTTGTTATATGTTATTAGTATTTTTGTTATTAAGTACAACTACAAAACGAAGATAATAATAACATTTAATAAAATAGTGTTGTCAATGTTACTTTATTTGAAAACTCTATTTTATTAAATGTTATTTTTATCTTCGTTTTATAGTTGTACTTAATAACGAAAATTGTAATTACATATTACACAATTAAACTATTAAATAAATATATAATTATTACTTTATTTGACAACTCTATTTTATTATATGTTATTATTATCTTCATAAGATAGTTGTACTACATGATGAAGATAATAATAACATATAATAAAATAAAGTTGTCAAATAAAATACTAATTAAATATTTATTTGATAAACTCAATTTTATTATATATTATTATCTTCGTTATGTAGTAAAACAATAAAACGAATATAATA
>NC_021162.2:14890648-14892633 GCF_000331145.2 Cicer arietinum | reverse complement strand
TGAGGTTATATTGTCAACTTTTCTTAAAAAGAATGGAAACTATGTGAATGAGGAAGGAAAATCCATTGCAGTAAGTAAAAATGATAACATTGCTATTGTTTATAAAGTATTTGCTACCTGCTAGTATGGTAAAATTTATTTGACTTTTATTTCTCTACTAGGAAAAGATATCAGAGAACTTGTCTCAAGATCAAGAACGTGTTGCCACTGAAGGTGTTCCATCAAAGATTAATGCATATCCAGAGGATGTCATTGGCAAAGTGTACGGAGCTGAACATTCAGGTCGAGTGCGTGGTTTAGGTGTTGGTGTTTGTCCCACGAGTGTTTTCAAGACGCGCAAATATTTCACGCAATTTGAGAGTGTTGGTAGCTCTAGCCAAAAAAATGTTGAGGAGTTACAAAAGGAAGTGCACACTTTGAAAGAAAAGCTAAATGGATATGAAGAGACTAAGGAGCAACTTTCACAAACACAAGATCAACTTAAAGTTCTCCTTAATTTTATGCAAAGAAAATTTGGTGATGAGTTACCTACTTTCAACCAAGGTTTCCCTTCACCTTAGTAATATAATTTCTTATAATATATAGAAATTGAAGTTAATAAGAGTTTTTGCACTTAGATCTATACTTTAAGTCACTAGAAAATATCATGTTCTATTTGTTGACATAGTGATTGATATTATTAAAATGATACTCATTCATTAGTATTAGTTAGTAAACAAAATATTTATTTTATGCTTTGAATTGACAGGTTCTGATTCTGGTAATTAACGAGAAAAAGTCATCTTCATTTTTGGAATACAAATGGAAGAAATATGTTGCTATTCGGATTGCAAATGGAAGGAATGAATGTTTAGTGGATTGTTTTGGTTTTGCTCTAGACTATTTTGATGCCGTTAAATTTTTTTGTATGTTTTATTAGTTTATGTATAAGATTTTAGAATGTTGAACTACTTTGATCAATGTTTTAGAATGTTAATTAGTTGTTTTTGTTGGTATAAACTATTTTATACTTTTATATTAATGATGGTTTTAGAATGTTAATTAGTTATTTTTGCTATATTGGTTAATGATGTCTTCCTGATATTACAATGTTTGGTTTGACTCTATTGTTAGAAAGGTATGACAAAAATAGGAACAAACCTGCAATTGATATTAAAAAAAAAAAAACATTTAGCCACGGTTGACCCGTAACAAATGCCAAAACAAAATATTTGTTCATTTTATCATTTAATATGATTTTACCCGTGGCTAACTGTAAAATAATTGTGGCTAAAAATATGTTACCACGACTCTTTTAGGCGTGCCTAATATGAGTTTTATCTTTGTTATTAAGTACAATTACAAAACGAATATAATAATAACATTTAATAAAGAAGATTAGAATAACATATAATAAAATATTATTTTCAAATAAAGTAATAATTACATCTTTATTTGACAACTATATTTCATTATATTTGTTCATTTTATCATTTAATACGATTTTAGCCATGGCTAACTGTAAAATAATTGTGGCTAAAAATATGTTACCAAGACCCTTTTAGGCGTGGCTAATATGAATTTTATCTTTGTTATTAAGAACAATTACAAAACGAAGATAATAATAACATCTAATAAAGAAGATTAGAATAACATATAATAAAATATTATTTTCAAATAAAGTAATAATTACATCTTTATTTGACAACTATATTTCATTATATGTTATTATTATGTTCGTTTTGTAGTAATATTTTGCAATGAAGATAACCCTATATACTATAACCCGAACCTCAAACCCAAAACCTTAAACCTTAAATCCTAAAACGAATATAATAATTATATTAAATAAAATAGAGTTGTCAAATAATGTAATAATTAAAAAGCATTCTTCTCTTAAATTTATAATTGTGTTTCGAGTCATATTTTGAACATTAGCCATCATTTGGTCTAAAAATACGATTTTCATTCCATTTTTGTCGGGTGATTCGAAAATAGCCTGAAAA
>NC_021162.2:14844195-14890567 GCF_000331145.2 Cicer arietinum | reverse complement strand
AAACACTAGCCATCGTCTGTAAGAAAATACGGATTTCGGTCCATTTTTGTCGGGTCATAGAAAAATCGCCCGAAAAGTCTAGATGAAATCGAGGACTAGAAGACCCTTATAGCATTCTTGGCCTAAATTTATAACTCTGTTTCGGGTTCTGCGTCAGGTTTCAAACACTAACCATCGTTTTGTCTGAAACTACGGACTTTGGTCCATTTTTGTTGGGTGGTACTAAAATCGCCCAAAAAGTCTAGATGAAATTGAGGATCGGGAGACCCTTATAGAATTCTTCACCTAAATTTATAACTGTGTTTCTGGTTCCGTGCCAGATTTCAAACACTACCCATCGTCTGGTTTGAAAATACAGATTTTTGTCCATTTTTGTCGAGGGGTTCGAAAGTTGCCCAAAAAGTCCATATGAAATCAAGGACCAGAAGACTCTTATTATAGCATTCTTCTACAGAATTTATAACTGTGTTTCGGGTTCCGCGTCTGATTTCAAACATTGGCCATCGTCTTGTCCGAAAATACAGAATTTGGTCCATTATCATCGATGGGTACGAAAATTGCCTGAGAAGTCCATATGAAATCGGGGACCAAATGGCCCTTATAAAATTCTTCTTCTAAATTTATAACTGTGTTTTGGTTTCCGCGTCAGATTTTGAACACTAGCCATCGTTTTGTTTGAAAATACAGATTTCGGTCCATTTTAGTCGAGAGGTACAAAAATCGCCCGAAAAATCCATAGAAAATCGAGGACCAAGACCCCATTATAGCTTTCATCTCCAAAATTGATAACTGTGTTACGGGTACCACGCCAGATTTCAAACATTAGCCATCGTCTAGTCCGAAAATATGATTTTCGGTCTATTTTTGTCGGGTGGTACAAAAATCCCTCAAAAAGACCAGATGAAATCGAGGACCAGGAAACCCTTATAGCATTCTTCTCCAAAATTTATAATTATGTTTCGGGTTCCACAACAGAATTCAAACACTAGCCATCGGTCGATTTTTGTCGGGTGATACAAAAATCGCCTGAAAAGTCTAGATGAAATCGAGGACCAGGAGACCCTTATAGCATTCTTCTCCTATATTTATAAATGCCTTTTGGGTTCTGCATATTATATTTCAAACACTAACCATCGTTTGGTCCGAAACTACGTACTTAGGTCCATTTTTATTGGGTGGTACGAAAATTGCCCAAAAATTCTAGATGAAATAGAGTACCGGGAGACCCTTATAACATTCTCCTCCAAAATTTATAATAGTGTTTCGGTTTCTGCGGCATATCTCAAACTCTAGCCACAGTCTGGTATGAAAATACTGATTTTGGTCCTTTTTTTTCAAGTTGTACGAAAATCGCCCGAAAAATCCAGTTGAAATCGAAGACTGAGAGTCCCTTATATCATGTTGGTCCATTTTAGTCGGGTGGTACGATATCGTCCAAAAAATCCAGATGAAATCGAGGACCTGGAGACCCTTATACCATTCTTCTCCAAAATTTATAATATTGTTTCACGTTCTGCGCCAGATTTCAAACACTAACCATGGTTTTGTTTGAAGATACAAATTTCGGTCCGTTTTAGTTGGATGGTACGAAAATTGCCGGAAAAGTCTGGATGAAATCGAGGACCAGGAGACCCTTATAGCATTCTTCTCCAAAATTTAGAACAATTTTTCGGGCTCTGCCTCAAATTTTAAACACTAGCCATCATGTGGTCCGAAAATACGAATTTCGGTTCATTTTTGTTGGGTGCTACAAAAATTGCTTAAAAAGTCCAAATGAATTCAGGGTCTCCCGGTCCTCGGTTTCTTCTTGACTTATCAGGTGATTGCAAGTGTTTGAAATCTGACGTGGAACCCGTAACTCAGTTATAAATTTTGGAGAAGAATGATATAAGGGTCTCCCGGTCCTCGATTTCCTCTGGGATTTTCGGCAGATTTTCGTACAACCCAACAATAATGGACCGAAATTCCTATTTTCGTACAAGACAATTGCTAGTGTTCGAAATCTGAGGCGGAACCCGAAACTCACCTATAAATTTAAGAGAAGAAAGCTATAAGGGTCTACTGGTCCTCAATTTGATCTAGTCTTTTCGAGTGATTTTCATACCACACGACTAAAATGGACCGAAAGTCGTATTTTCGAACAAAACGATGGTTAGTGTTTAAAATCTGTCACGGAAACCGAAACCCAATTATAAACTTTGGAGAAGAATGCTATAAAGGTCTCCCGATCCTCGTTTTTATCTGGACTTTTTGGACGATTTTCGTACCACTCTTCTAAAATGTACCAAAATCTGTATTTTCTAACAATACGATGGTTAGTGTTTAAAATCTGACACGGAACCCGGAACACAATTATAAATTTTGGAGAAGAATGCTATCAGGGTCTCTCGATCCTCGATTTCATCTGGACTTTTCGGGCGATTTTCGTAACCCTCGAGAAAAAGGTCTGAAATCTGTATTTTCAAACCAGACGAGAGCTAGTGTTTAAAATCTAGCGCGGAGCTCAGGTAACAGCAATAAATTTTTTAGAAGAATGCTATAACGGTCTCCCGGTCCTCGAATTCATCTGGATGAAGTTATAACTGGGTACGAAAATCGCTTGAAACGTCCATATGAAATGGGGACCAAATGACCCTTATAGAATTCTTCTTCTAAATTTATAATTGTGTTTTGGGCTCTGCGTCAGATTTCAAACACTAGCCATCGTCTTGTTCGAAAATACGGATTTCGGTCCATTGTCGTCGGGTGGTACGAAAATCGCACGAAAAGTCCATACGAAATCGAGGACCGGGAGATCATTATAGCATTCTTCTCCAAAATTTATAACTGTGTTTCAGGTTTCGCGCTAGATTTTAAACATTAGCCTTCGTTTGGTCTGAAAATACGATTTTTGGTCTATTTTTGTCGGGTGGTATAAAAATCTCCATAAAAGACCATATGAAATCGAGGACCAGGAAACCCTTATAGCATTTTTCTACAAAATTTATAATTGTGTTTCGGGTTCCGCATCAGAATTCAAACACTAGCGATTCTTGTATGAAAATACAGATTTCGGTCGATTTTTGTCGGGTTATACAAATATCGCCCGAAAAATCTAGATGAAATCGAGGACCAGGAGACCCTTATAGCATTCTTCTTCTAAATTTATAACTGTGTTTCGGGTTCTGCGTCTTAGATTTCAAACACTAACCATCGTTTGGTCCGAAACTATGGACTTTGGTCCATTTTTGTTGGGTGGTACGAAAATTGCCCAAAAAGTCCAAATGAAATCGAGTACTGGGAGACCCTTATAGCATTCTTCTCCAAAGATTATAATTGTGTTTCGGGTTCTAAGCCAGATCTAAAACACTAGTCATCGCCTGGTTTGAAAATACTGATTTTGGTCCAGATGAAATCAAAGACCGAGAGTCCCTAATATCATTCTTCTTCTAAATTTATAATTTTCTTTCTGGTTCCACGTAAGACTTCAAACACTAGCCATCGTCTAGTTCGAAAATAAAGATGTTGGTCCATTTTTGTTGAGGGGTACGAAAATCGCCCGAACAGACCAAATGAAATCGAGGACCGCGAGACCATAATAGCATTCTTCCCCAAAATGTATAACTTTGTATCGGGTTCCGCGCCAGATTTCAAACACTAGCCATCGTCTTGTACGAAAATACCCTAAAAAGTCTAGATCAAATCGAGGAACAGGAGACTCTTATAGCATTCTTATACTAAATTTATAAATGTGTTTCGGGTTCCGTATTAGATTCCAAACACAAACCATCGTTTTGTTCGAAAATACGGGTTTCGGTCTTATTTTGTCAACGGTACGAAAATCGCCTGAAAAGTCCAAATTAAATCAAGGACTTAGAGACCCTTATAGCATTCTTCTCCAAAATTTATAACTGTGCTTAGGGTTCCGCATCATATTTCAAACACTAGCCATCGTTTATTCTGAAAAGACGGATTTCGGTTCATTTTAGTCAAGTGTTACGAAAATCGCCCGAAAAATCTAGACGAAATTGAGGACCGAGACACCCTTATAGCATTCTTCTTCTATATTTATAACTGTGTTTCTAGTTCTGAGTCAGATTTCAAACACTAACAATTGTCTTGTTTAAAAATATGGATTTCGGTCCATTTTAGTCAGGTGGTACGAAAGTCACCCGAAAAGTCAAGATGAAATCTAGGACCAGGAGACCGTTATATCATTCTTCTCCAAAATTTATAATTGTGTTTCGAGTTCCGCGCTAGATTTCAAACACTAGCCCAAGTTTTGTCCATTTTTGTCGAGGGGTATGAAAACCGCCTGAAAAGTCCAGATGAAATCGAGGACCGAGAGACCCTAATAGCATTCTTCCCTAAAATTTATAATTGTGTTACGGATTTCACGCCAAATTTCAAACACTAGCCATCGTCTGGTCCGAAAATACGAATTTCGTTCCATTTTTGTCGGGTGGTACGAAAATCGCTCGAAAAGACCAGATGAAATCGAGGACCAAGAGACCCTTATAGCATTCTTATCCTAAATTTATAACTGAGTTTCAGGTTCTACCTCGGATTTCAAACACTAGCAATTGTCTTGTTCAAAAATACGATTTTCGGTCCATTTTTGTAGGGTGGTAAAAAAAAGGTCCGAAAAGACTAGATAAAATCGAGGACTGAGAGATCCTTATAGCATTCTTCTCCTAAATTTATAACTTAGTTTTGGGTTCTGCCTCCGATTTCAAACACTAGCAATTGTCTTGTTAAAAAATACCGATTTCGATCCATTTTTGTCGGGTGCTGCAAAAATCACCCGAAAAGCCCTGATGAAATCGAGGACCGGGAGACCCTTATAGCATTCTTCTCCTAAATTTATAACCGAGTTTCGTGTTCCGCGTCAGATTTTAAACACTAGCAATCATCTTGTTCGAAAATACGGATTTCGGTCCCTTTTTGGTCGGGTGGTACGAAAATCACCTAAAAAGTCAAGACGAAACCGAGGACCAAGAGACCCTGATGGCATTCTTCTCCAAAAATTTATTAATGGTTTTTAGGTTCCGCGCCAGATTTCAAACATTTTCCATCGTCTGGTCCGAAAATATAGATTTTGATCTTTTTTGTCGAGGTGTAAGAAAGTCGCCTGAAAAATCCAGATGAAATGGAGGATCCAGAGAACCTTATAGCATTTTTCTTCTAAATTTATAACTGTGTTCTGAGTTCCGTGTCGGATTTCAAACACTAGCCATTGTTTTGTTCAAAGATACGAATTTCAGTCCATTTTAGTCGGGTGGTAAGAAAATCCCCCAAAAATACCAGATGAAATGGAGGACTGGGAGACCGTTATAGAATTCTCCTCCTAAATATATAATAGTGTTTAGGATTGCGAGTCAGATCCGAAAATATAGATTTTGGTCGATTTTTGTCGAGGGGTACGAAAATCGCCCGAAAATTCTACATGAAATCGACGACCGAGAGACCCTTATAGCATTCTTCTCCAAAATTTATAATGGGTACGAAAATCGCCCGAAAATTCTACATGAAATCGACGACCGAGAGACCCTTATAGCATTCTTCTCCAAAATTTATAATGGGTACGAAAATCGCCCGAAAATTCTACATGAAATCGACGACCGAGAGACCCTTATAGCATTCTTCTCCAAAATTTATAATGGGTACGAAAATCGCCCGAAAATTCTACATGAAATCGACGACCGAGAGACCCTTATAGCATTCTTCTCCAAAATTTATAATGGGTACGAAAATCGCCCGAAAATTCTACATGAAATCGACGACCGAGAGACCCTTATAGCATTCTTCTCCAAAATTTATAATTGGGTTTCAGGTTCCGCGACAGATTTCAAACACTAACCATCATTTTGTTTGAAAATATGAATTTCGGTCCATTTTAGTCGTGTGGTGCGAAATTCGCCCGAAAAGACCAAATGAAATCGAGGACCAGAAGACCCCTATAGCATTCTTCTCCAAAATATATTACTGGTTTTCGGGGTCTGCGTCTGATTTTAAACACTAGCCATCGTCTGGTCCGAAAATACGAATTTCGGTCCATTCTTGTTGGGTGGTACGAAAATCGTCCAAAAAGTCCAGATGAAATCGAGGTCCAGGAGACCCTTATAATATTCTTCATCTAAATTTATAACATTGTTTCAGGTTCCGCATCAGATTTCAAACACAAGTCATAATCTTGTTCGAAAATACGAATTTCGGTCCATTTTAGTTAGGTGGTATGAAAATCGCCCAGAAAGACCAGATGAAATCGAGGACCAGGAGACCCTTATAGCATTCTTCTCCTTAATATATAATAGTGTTTCGGGTTCTGAGTCAAATTCGAAACACTAGGCATCGTCTTGTCCGAAAATATAGATTTTGGTCTGTTTTTGTCGAGGGGTACGAAAATCTCCCGAAATGTCCAGATTAATTCGACGACCGAGAGACCCTTATAGCATTCTTCTTCTAAATTTATAATTGTATTTCGGGTTCCATGTCAAAAATCAAACACTAGACATCGTCTGGTCCGTAAATACAAATTTCAATCCTTTTTTGTCGTGTGGTACGAAAATCACCCGAAAAGTCCATATGAAACCGAGGACCGGGAGACCCTTATAGCATTCTTCTCCAAAAATTTTAATTATGTTTCAGGTTCCACATCAAATTTCAAACACTAGCCTTCGTCTGTTCCGAAAATATATATTTTGGTCCTTTTTTGTCGAGGAATAAGAAAATCGTTCAAAAAGTCCAGATGAAATCGAGATCCGGGAAACCCTTATAGCATTCTTATCCAAAATTTATAACTGTGTTTTGGGTTCGGCGGGAGATTTCAAACACTAGCTATCGCCTGGTTCGAAAATACAGATTTTGGTCCATTTTTTTAAAGGGGAACGAAAATTGCCCTAAAAGTCCAGATGATTTAGGAGAATAATGTTAAAAGGGTCTCTCGGTCCTCGATTTCATCTAGACTTTTCAGGAGATTTTCGTACCACCCGACAAAAAATGGACGAAAATCTATTTTTTCGAACAAGGCGATGGTTAGTTTTATAAGTCTGACGAGGAACCCGAAATACTGTTATAAATTTAGGAGAAGAATGCAATAAGGGTTTCCCAGTCCTCTATTTCATTTGGACTTTTCGCACGATTTTCGTACCACTCGACAAAAATTGACTGAAATATGAATTTTCGGAATAGACGATGGCTTGTATAAGAATTGTGACGCGGAACCCGAAACACAATTATAAATTTAGAAGTATAATGCTATAAGAGTCTCCTGGTCCTCGATTTCATTTAGACATTTCGGGTGATTTTCGTACCACCCGACTAAATTGGATCGAAATTCGTAATTTTGAACAAAACAATGGCAAGTGTTTGAAATTTTACACGGAACTCGGAAAGCAGTTATAAATTTAGGAGATGAATATTATAAGGGTCTCTCGGTCCTCGATTTCTTCTGGAGTTTTCGGCGACTTTCGTACTACTCGACAAAATTTGACTAAAATCTGTATTTTTAAACTAGACGATGGCTAGTGTTTTAAATCTGACGCGAAACTTGAAAGACTGTTATATATTTCGGAGAAGAATGTTAATAGGGTCTCTCGGTCCTCGATTTAATCTGGACTTTTTGGGTGATTTTCGTACCACCCTCTACAAAAATGGAGAAAAATTTGTATTTTTGTACCAGAAAAAGGCTAGTGTTTGAAATCTGATGCGGAACCCGTAATACTGTTATACATTTAGTAGAAGAATTCTATAAGGGTCTCCCGGTCCTCGATTTCATCTGGACTATTTAGAAGATTTTCGTACCACCCGAAAAAAAAGGACTAAAATCCGTAATTTCAAACAAGACGATGGATAGTGTTTGAAATCTGACGTAGAACCCGAAACATTGTTATAAATTTAGGAGAAGAATGCTATAAGAGTCTCCTGGTCCTCAATTTTATCTAGACATTTCAGGCGATTTTTGTACCACCTAACTAAAATGGATCAAAAGCCATATTTTCGAACAAGATGATGGCTTGTGTTTGAAATCTGACGCGGAAATTGAAACACAATTATTAATTTAGAAGAAGAATGCTACAAGGGACTCTCGATCCTCGTCTTCAATGGCTAGTGTTTGAAACCTCTGGACCAAAATCTGTATTTTCAAACTAGACAATGGCTAGTGTTTGAAACCTAACGCAGAACCTGAAACACTGTTATATATTTGGGAGAAGAATGTTAAGAGGGTCTCTGGTCCTCGATTTCATCTAGACTTTTCGGGCGATTTTCGTACCACCCGACGATGGTTAGTTTTTTAAATATGACGTGGAACCTGAAATACTATTAGAAATTTTGGAGAAGAATGCAATAAGGGTTACCTAGTCCTAGATTTCATTTGGACTTTTCGGGAGATTTTCGTACCAGCCGAAAAAAATGAACCGAAATCTGTATATTTGGACCAGACGATGGCTTGTATTAGAAATGTGACGCGAAACCCAAAACACTGTTATAAATTTAGAAGAAGAATGTTATACAAGACTCCTGGTCCTACTGTTTGGGCGATTTTCATACCCCTAAGGGTCTCTCGATCCTCCATTTCATCTGGTGTTTGAAATATGACGCATAACGCGAAACACTGATTTTCATACCCCTAAGGGTCTCTCGTCCTCGATTTCATCTTGACTTTTCGGAAATTTTCGTACCACCCGACTAAAATGGACCGAAATCCGTATTTTGGAACAAGTAGATGGCTAGTGTTTGAAATATGACACGGAACCCGAAACACAGTTATAAATTTAGGAGAAAATGCTATAAGAGTCTTCTGGTCCTCGATTTCATATGGACATTTCGTGGAATTTTCGTGCCACCCGACTAAAATGGATTGATATACATATTTTTGAAGAAGATAATGAATAGTGTTTGAAATCTGACGTAGAACCCGAAACACATTTATAAATTTAGAAGAAGAATGCTATAAGGGTCTCTCAGTTCTCGATTTCATATATAGACTTTTCAGGCGATTTTATCTGGTATTTGTTATTGATTTTCGTACCACTCGACTAAAATGTAACTAAATTCTTATTTTTGAACAAAACAATGGCTAGTATTTAAAATCTGACGCGGAACTCGGAACACAATTAAAAATTTAGGAGAAGAATCCTATAAGGGTCTCTCGGTCCTCGATTTCATCTGGAGTTTTTTGGCGATTTTCTTACCCCCTCGACAAAAACTGACCAAAATCTGTATTTTCGGACTAGACGATGGCAAGTGTTCGAAATATGGCACGGAACTTACAAACCAGTAATAAATTTTGAAGAAAAATGCTATAAGGGTTTCCCAGTCCTCGATTTCATCTGGGCTTTTCGGTCGATTTTCAGACCACCCGACTAATATGATCCAAAATTCGTATTTCTGAAAAAGACAATTGTTAATGTCTGAAATCTAGTGCGAAACCCGAAAAAGAATTATAAATTTTGGAGAAGAATGCTATAACGATCTCTCGGTCCTCGATTTAATTTGGAGTTTTCTAGAGATTTTCGTACCTGACTTTGGCTAGTGTTTGAAATCTAGCGCGGAACTCGAAACACAGTTATAAATTTTTTAGAAGAATGCTACAAGTGTATCCCGGTCGTCGATTTCATTTGGACTTTTCGTGCAATTTTCATACAATATAACTAAAATGAACTGAAATCCGTAATTCGAAAAAGACTATCGCTAGTGTTTGAAATCTGACGTGGAACCCGAAACAAAGTTATAAATTTTGGAGAAGAATGATATAACGGTCTCCCGTTCCTAGATTTCATCTGGACTTTTAGGACGATTTACGTACCGCCCGACTAAAATGGACCGAAATCCGTATTTTCGAACAAGACGATTATTGTGATTGAAATATGACGCGGAAACTGAAACACAGTTATAAATTTAGAAGAAGAATGCTACAAGGGTCTCTCGGTCCTCGATTTCATATGGACTTTTTGGGCGATATGCGTACCCCTCCACAAAAATGGACCGAAATCAATATTTTCGGACCAGACGATGGCTAGTATTTGATATTTGACGCGGAACCCGAAACATTGTTATGTATTTTGAAGAAGAAAGCTTTAAGGTTCTCCAGGTCCTCGATTTCATCTGGACTTTTCGGGCGATTTTCATACCGCCAGACTAAATTGGACCGAAATCCATATTTTAGAACAAGACGATGGCTTGTGTTTGTATTCCGACGCGGAACCCGATACACGGTTATAAATTTAGATGAAAAATGTTATAAGGGTCTCTCTGTCCTCGATTTCATCTGGACTTTTAGGGCAATTTTCGTACCCCTCTACAACAATGGACCAAAATCTGTATTTTCAGAACAGACGATGGCTAGAGTTTGAAATCTGAATCGAAATGAGAAACATTGTTATATATTTAAGAGAAGAATGATATAATGGTCACCCGAACAAGAATGCTCTAAGAGTCTTTCGGTCCTCGATTTCATCTCATGTTTTCAGGCGATTTTCGTATAACATAAAAAAAAAAGACCGAAATCTGTATTTTCGGACTAGACGAGGGCTAGTGTTTGAATTTTGACCCGGTATCTGAAGCTCAGTTATAAATTTTGGAGAAGAATGCTTTAAGGGTCACCTGGTCCTCGATTTCATCTGGACTTTTAAGGTGATTATCGTACCACCTGATAAATATGGACCAAAATTTGTATTTTCGGACCAGACGATGGCTACTGTTTGAAAATATGACGCAAACCCAAAACTCAATTATAAATTTAGGAGAAAAATGCTACAAGAATCTTCTTCTCCTTGATTTCATCTAGACATTTAGGGCAGTTTTTGTTCCCCTAGACAAAAATGGACCAAATTCTGTATTTTCGAACTAGAAGATAGCTAGTGTTTGAAATTTGACGCGGAACCTGAAACACAGTTATAAATTTAGGAGAAAAATGCTACAAGAATCTTCTTCTCCTTGATTTCATCTAGACATTTAGGGCAGTTTTTGTTCCCCTAGACAAAAATGGACCAAATTCTGTATTTTCGAACTAGAAGATAGCTAGTGTTTGAAATTTGACGCGGAACCTGAAACACAGTTATAAATTTAGGAGAAGAATTCTATAAGGGTCTCCCTGTCCTCGATTTCATATGGTCTTTTTGAGCGATTTTTGTACAACCCGACAAAAATGGACCGAAATCCGTATTTTTTAACAAGACAATTGCTAGTGTTTGAAATCTGATGCGGAACCCGATACTCAGTTATAAATTTAGGAGAAGATTGCTATAAGGGTGTGCTGGTCCTCGATTTCATCTGGGCTTTTCGGGTGATTTTTGTACATCCCGACCATAATGGACCGAAATTCGTATTTTTGAACAAGACAATTGCTAGTGTTGGAAATCTGTGGCAGAACCCAAAACTCAGTTATAAATTAGGATAAGAATGCTATAAGGGTTTCCTAGTCCTCGATTTCATCTGGTCTTTTCGGGAGATTTTCGTACCACCTGACTAAAATGGACTGAAATTCGTATTTTCGGACCAGACGATGGCTAGTATTTGAAATTTGGTGCGAAACCCGAAACACAATTTTAAATTTTGGAAAAGAATACTATTAGGGTCTCTTGGTCCTCGATATCATCTGGACTTTTCGGGCGATTTTGATTCCCCTCGACAAAATTGGACTAAAATCTATATTTTTAGACCAGACTTGGGCTAGTATTTTAAATCGTGCGCGGAACTTGAATCACAGTTATAAATTTTGGAGAAGAATGATATAAAGGTCTCCCGGCCCTCGATTTCATCTAAACTTTTTGTGCGATTTTCATACGATCCAACTATAATGGACTAAAATGGTCCTCGATTGCTAGTGTTTGAAATCTGACGCGGGACCCAAAACTCAGTAATAAATTTAGGAGAAGAATGCTATAAGGGTCTCTCGGTCCTCGATTTCATCTTGGCTTTTCGGGCAAATTTTGAACCAACCGACAAAAATGGACCGAAATCCGTATTTTTAAACAAGACAATTCCTAGTGTTTGAAATCTGAGACAGAACCCGAAACTCAGTTATAAATTTAAGGGAAGAATGCTATAAGGGTCTCTCGGTCCTCGATTTCATCTTGGCTTTTCGGGCAAATTTTGAACCAACCGACAAAAATGGACCGAAATCCGTATTTTTAAACAAGACAATTCCTAGTGTTTGAAATCTGAGACAGAACCCGAAACTCAGTTATAAATTTAAGGGAAGAATGCTATAAGGGTCTCCCGATCCTCAATTTCATCTGGGCTTTTCGGGCGATTATTGTACCACCCGATAAAAATGGACCGAAATCTGTATTTTTGAACAAGACAATTGCTAGTGTTTGAAATCTGAGATAGAACCCGAAACTTAGTTATAAATTTAGGATAAGAATGTTATAAGGGTCTCCTGGTCTTCGATTTCATCTTGTCTTTTCGGGCAATTTTCGTACCACTCGGCAAAAAGGGACCGAAATTCGTAATTTTGGACCAGACGATGGCTAGTGTTTATAAATTTGGCGCGAAACCTGAAACACAATTATAAATTTTGGAGAAGAATGCTATTAGGGTATCCCGGTCCTCGATTTCATCTGGACTTTTCGGGCGATTTTCGTACCCCTCAATAAAAATGGACTAAAATCTGTATTTTCGGACCAGACTTGGGCTAGTGTTTGAAATCTAGCGCGGAACTCGAAACACATTTAAAATTTTTGAAGAATAATGCTATAAGGGTCTCCCGGTCCTCGATTTCATCTAGACTTTTCGGGCGATTTTCATATGATCCAACTAAAATGGACCAAAATCTGTATTTTCGAACAAGATGATTGCTATTGTTTGAAATCTGACGCGGAACCCGAAACTCAGTTATAAATTAAGGAAAAGAATGCTATAAGGGTCTCCGGATCCTCGATTTCATCTGGGCTTTCGGGCGATATTTGTACCTCCCGACAAAAATGGACCGAAATCCGTATTTTTAAACAAGACAATTGCTAGTGTTTGAAATCTAAGGCGGAACCTGAAACTCAATTATAAATTTAGGATAACAATGCTATAAGGGTCTCCTGGTCCTCGATTTCCTCTGGACTTCTCGAGCGATTTTCGTACCCCTCGACAAAAATGGACTAAAATCTGTATTTTCGGACCAGACGATGGTTAGTGTTTGAAATCTAGTGCGGAACTCGAAACACAGTTATAAATTTTGGAGAAGAATCCTATAAGGGTCTCCTGGTCCTCGATTTCATCTGGACTTTTCAATGGATTTTCATACGATCCAACTAAAATTGACCGAAATCTGTATTTTCGAAAAACACTATTGCTAGTGTTTAGAATCTGATGCAGAACCCGAAACACAATTATATATTTTGGAGAAGAATGATATAACGGTCCTAGATTTCATCTAGACTTTTCGGGAGACTTTCGTACCACCAGACTAAAATGGACCAAAATCCGTATTTTTAAACAAGACGATTGTTAGTGTTTCAAATCTGCACAAAACCCGAAACACAGTTATAAATTTAGAAGAAGAATGCTATAAGGGTCTCTCAGTCCTCGATTTCATCTAGAATTTTCAGGCGATTTTCGTAGCACCTAACTAAAATGAACCGAAATCCGTATTTTCGGAATAAACAACGGCTAGTGTTTGAAATATGACAAGAAACCTGAAGCACAATTATAAATTTTGGCTTTTCAGGCGATTTCATGTTGACTTTTCAGGAGATTTTCGTACCATCGACAAAAAAGTACCGAAACACGTATTTTCGAACAAAACAATGGGTTGTGTTTGGAATCTTGCATGGAACCCGAAATATAGTTATAAATTTTGGAGAAGAATGCTATAAGGGTCTCTCGTACACATGACAAAAATAGACCTAAATTCGTATTTTCGAACAAGCAATGGATAGTGTTTGAAATCTGATGCAGAACCCGAATCACATTTATTAATTTAGTAGAACAATGCTATAAGAGTCTCCTGGTCCCCAATTTGAGCTAGACTTTTCGGGGTATTTTTGTACAAGACGATGGCAAGTGTTTGAAATCTGGCACGGAACCCGAATCAAAGTTATAAATTTTAGGGAAGAATGCTATTATGGTCTCGCGGTCCTTGATTTCATTTGGTCTTTTCGGGCGATTTTCGTACCCCTCGACAAACATCGACAAACATCTATATTTTCGGACCAAACGATGGCTAGTGTTTGAAATCTGGCGCGAAACCTGAAACATAGTTATAAATTTTAGAGAAGAATTCTATAAGGGTCTCTTGGTCCTCGATTTCATCGGGACTTTTCGAGCGATTTTCGTACCACTCGACTAAAATGGACCGAAATCTGTATTTTCGAACAAGACGATGGCTAGTGTTTGAAATCTAATGCGGAACCCGAAAGAAGAAGAAAATGATATAACAGACTCTCGGTCTTTGATTTCATCTAGACTTTTCGCGCAATTTTCGTACACCTCGACAAAAAAAGGACCAAAATCAGTATTTTCAGACTAGACGATGGCTAGTGTTTGAGATCTGGCGCATAACCCAAAACACAATTATAAATATTGGAGGAGAATGCTATCAAGGTCTCCTGGTCCTCGATTTCAACTAGACTTTTCATGCGATTTTTGCATCACCCGACATAAATCAAACGATGGGTAGTTTTTGAATTATGATGCGGAACAAGAAACACAATTATAAATTTTGGAGAAGAAGGCTATAAGGTTTTCCTGGTCCTCGATTTCATCTGGTCAATTCGGGCGATTTTTGTACCACCTGACAAAAATAGACCGAAAATCGTATTTTTGGGCCAGACGATGGCTAATGTTTGAAATCAGACACGGAACCCGAAACACAATTATAAATTCAAGAGAAAAATGCTATAATAAGAGTCTTATAGTCCTCGATTTCATATAGACTTTTCGGGCGATTTTCATACCCCTCGACAAAATAGGACCAAAATCAGTATTTTCAAACAAGACGATGGCTAGTGTTTGAAATCTGGCGCGAAACCCGAGTCACAATTATAAATTTTGGAGAAGAATACTATAAGGGTCTCTCGGTCCTCGATTTCATCTGGACTTTTCGGGCGCTTTTCGTACCACCAAACAAAAATGGACCAAAGTCCGTAGTTTCATAACAAACGATGGACCAAGGTCTGCAGTTTTAGAAATCTGACGCATAACAAGTAATAAAGTTATAAATTTAGGTGAAGAATGCTATAAGGGTCTGCTAGTCCTCGGTTTCATCATGTCTTTTCTGGCGATTTTTGTTCCCCCTGACAAAAATAGACCGAAAAGTGTATTTTCGAACAAGACGATGTGTAGTGTTTGAAATATGGAGTGCAACCCGAAACACACCTATAAATTTTGGAGAAGAATGCTTTAATGGTCTCGCGGTCCTCGATTTTATCTGTACTTTTCGGGCGATTTTCGTACCACCCGACTAAAATGGACCGATATATGTATTTTCGAACAAGACGATGGCTAGTGTTTCAAATCTAACGCGAACCCAAAAAACAGTTATAAATTTAGAGCAGGAATTCTATAATGGTCTTCGAGTCCTCGATTTCATTTGGACTTTTGGAGCGACTTTCGTATCCATCGACGATAATGGACCAACAACTGTATTTTCTGACTAGACGATGGCTAGTGTTTGAAATCTGGCGCTGAACCTGAAATAATGTTATAAATTTTGGGAAAGAATGCTATAATGGTCTCCTGGTCCTCAATTTCATTTGGACTTTTCGGGCGACTTTCGTACCCCTCACAAAAATGGACCAACATCTGTATTTTTGAACCAGGCGATGACTAGTGTTTGAAATCTGGTGCGAAACCTGAAAAATAGTTATAAAATTTAGAGAAGAATGCTATAAGAGTCTCTGAGACGTCGATTTCATTGGGACATTTCAGGCGATTTTCGTACCACCCAACAAAAATGGACCGAAATCGCGTCGTATGAAAATCCCCGATTTCATCTGGACGTTTCTGGCAATTTTCGTACCACCCGAAAAAAATGAAACGAAATTCGTAATTTTAGACCAAATGATGGCTAACGTTCAAAATATGACTCGAAACACAATTATAAATTTAAGAGAAGAATGCTTTTTAATTATCACTTTATTTGACAACTCTATTTTATTAAATGTTATTGTTATATTTATTTTATAGTTTTATTACATAAAGAAGATAATAATAACATATAATAAAATAGAGTTGTCAAATAAAGTAATAATTACATATTAATTTTACAACTCAATTTTGTTATATGTTATTATTATTTTCGTTATTTAGTACAACTACAAAACGAAGATAATAATAGCATATAATAAAACAGAGTTGTCATATAAATATGAAATTAATAATTTATTTGACAACTCTATTTTATTAAATGTTATTATTATATTCGTTTTATAGTTTTACTACATAAAGAAGATAATAATAACATATAATAAAATAGAGAAGTCAAATAAAGTAATAATTACATATTAATTTTACAACTCAATTTTGGTTTTGTAGTTGTACTAAATAACGAAATTAATAATAACATATAACAAAATTGAGTTGTAAAATTAATATGTAATTATTACTTTATTTGACAACTCTATTTTATTAAATGTTATTGTTATATTTATTTTATAGTTTTATTACATAAAGAAGATAATAATAACATATAATAAAATAGAGTTGTCAAATAAAGTAATAATTACATATTAATTTTACAACTCAATTTTGTTATATGTTATTATTAATTTCGTTATTTAGTACAACTACAAAACAGAGTTGTCAAATAAATATGTAATTTATTTGACAACTCTAATGTAATAATTAAAAAGCATTCTTCTCCTAAATTTATAATTGTGTTATGGGTCATATTTTGAACATTAGCCATCATTTGGTCTAAAAAAAAGAATTTCGTTCCATTTTTGTCATGTGGTACAAAAATTGCTTGAAAAGTCTAGATGAAATCGGGGATTTATTACCACCCGATTTCGGACGATTTTTATCGGGTGGTACGAAAATCGCCTGAAAAGTCCCGATGAAATCGAGGACTGAGAGACTCTTATAGCATTCTTCTCTAAAATTTATAACTACGTTTCAGGTTCTGCGCCAGATTTCAAACACTAGTCATCGTCTAGTCCGAAAATACGGATGTTGGTCCATTTTTGTCGAGGGGTACAAAGTCGCCCGAAGAGTCCAAATGAAATCGAGGATCGTGAGACCATTATAGCATTCTTCTCTAGAATTTGTAACTTTGTTTCGGGTTCTGCGCCAGATTTCAAACACTAGCCATCGTCTAGTCCGAAAACACAGATGTTGGTCCATTATTGTCGATGGGTACAAAAGTCGCTCGAAAAGTACAAATGCAATCGAGGACTGGTCGACCATTATAGAATTCTTGTCATAAATTTATAACTGTGTTTTAGGTTCCGCATTAGATTTTAAACACTAGCCATCGTCTTGTTCGAAAATCGGATTTTAGTCCATTTTAGTCGGGTGGTACGAAAATCGCCTGAAAGGTCCATATGTAATCGAGGACTGGGAGACCATTATAGCATTCTTCTCAAAATTTATAGGTGTGTTTTGGGTTCTGCGCCAGATTTCAAACACTAGCCATCATCTGGTAAGAAAATACGGATTTCGGTCCATTTTTGTCGCGTGGTACAAAAATCGCCCAAAAAGTCTTGATGAAATCGAGGACCATGAGACCTTTATAGCATTCTTCTCCTAAATTTATAACTCTGTTTCGGGTTCTGCGTCAGATTTCAAAAGCTAACCATCGTTTGGTATGAAACTACGGACTTTGGTACATTTTTGTTGGGTGGTACTAAAATCGCCTGAAAAGACCAGATGAAATCGAGGACCAGGATACCCTTATAGCATCCTTCTCCAAAATTTATAACTTTGTTTCGGGTTCCGCTCCAGACTACAAACACTAGCCATCGTCTAGTCTGAAAATACTGATTTTGATCCTATTTTGTCGAGGGGTACGATAATCGCCTGTAAAGTCCATATGAAATCAAGGACCAGAAGACTCTTATTATAACATTCTTCTTCTGAATTTATAACTTTGTTTCGGGTTCCGTGTCTGATTTCAAACATTGGCCATCGTCTGGTCCGAAAATTCAAAATTTGGTCCATTATCATCGATGGGTACGAAAACCGCCTGAAAAGTCCAGGTGAAATCGGGGACCAAATGACCCTTATAGAATTCTTCTTCTAAATTTATAACTATGTTTCGGGTTCCGCGTTAGATTTCAAAGACTAGCCATCGTCTTGTTCTAAAATATGGATTTCGGTCAATATTAGTCGGGTGGTACAAAAATCGCCCGAAATGTCCACATGAAATCGAGGACCAGGAGACCATTATAGCATTCTTCTCCAAAATTTATAATGTTGTTTTGGGTTCCGTGCCTGATTTCAAACATTAGCCATCGTTTGGTTCGAAATTACGATTTTCGGTCTATTTTTGTCAAGTGATACAAAAATCGCATGAAAAGACCAGATGAAATCGAAGACCAAGAAACCCTTATAGCATTCGTCTCCGAAGTTTAAAATTGTGTTTCGGGTTCCGCATCAGTATTCAAACACTAGCCATCATGTTGTATGAAAATATGGATTTCGGTCGATTTTTGTCGTGTAATACAAAAAACGCTGAAAAGCTTAGATGAAATCGAGGACCAGGAGACCCTTATAGCATTCTTCTCCTAAATTTATAATTGTGTTCCGGGTTCTGCGTCTTATATTTCAAATACTAACCATCGTTTGGTCCGAAACTACGGACTATGGTCCATTTTTCTTGGGTGGTACGAAAATCCCTCAAAAAGTCCAGATGAAATCGAGTATTAGGAGACCCTTATAACATTCTTTTGTAAAATTTATAACTATGTTTCGGGATATGCACCAGATCTCAAACACTAGCCATCGTCTGGTCTGAAAGTACTTATTTTGGTCCTTTTTTGTCGAGGGGTACGAAAATCGCCCAAAAAGTCCAGATGAAATCAAGGACCGAGAGACCCTTATATCATTCTTCTTTTAAATTTATAATTTTCTTTCGGGTTCCGCGTCAGATTTTAAACACAAGCCATCGTCTTGTTCGAAAATACGGATTTCGGTCTATTTTGGTCGGGTGGTATGAAAATCGCTCGAAAAGTCTTGATGAAATCGAAGACCGAAAGACCCTTATAGCATTCTTCACTAAAATTTGTAACTATATTTCAGGTTTCGCGCCATATTTCAAATACTAACCATCGTCTGGTCCGAAAATACCGATTTTGGTCCATTTTTGTCGAGGGGTACGAAAATCGCCCGAAAAGTCCAAATGAAATCGAGGACCGCGAGACCCTTATATCATTCTTTTGCAAAATTTATAACTTTGTTTCTGTTTCCGCGCCAGATTTCAAACACTTGTTATCGTCTTGTACAAAAATACCCCAAAAAGTCTAGATGCAATCGAAGACCAGGAGACTCTTATAGCATTTTTCTCCTAGATTTATATATGTGATTCGGGTTCCGGTCCTCTATATCATGTGGAATTTTCGGGTGATTTTCATACGATCCATCTAAAATGGACCAATATTCGTATTTTTGAACAAGACGATTGTTAGTGTTTAAAATTTGACGTGGAACCCGAAACACAGTTATAATATTAAAAGAAGGATGCTATAAGGGTCTCTCGGACCAGACGATTTCATCAGGACTTTTTGGGCAATTTTCGTACCCCTCGACAAAAATGGACCAATGTCTGCATTTACGGCCTTGACGATAGCTAGTGTTTGAAATCTGCCGCGGAACCCAAGCACAGTTATAAATGTTTGATAAGAATGCTATAAGGGTTTCCTTGTCCTCGATTTTATCTGGACTTTTTGGGGGATTTTCATACCACCCGACAAACTTGGACAGAAATCTGTATTTCCAGAATAGACGAGGGCTACTATTTGAAATTTGACACGGAACCCAAAACACAGTTATAAATTTTGGAGAAGAATGCTACAAGGGACTCCCGGTCCTCGTTTTGATCTGGAATTTTCGGGCTATTTTCATACAACCCGACAAAAATTGATCAAAATCAGTATTTCCGGACCAGACGAGGGCTAGTGTTTGAAATTTGACACAAAACCTGGACAAAAATGGACAAAAATCTATATTTCGGTCTCGGAATCCGAAACATTGTTATATATTTAGGAGAAGAATGCTATAAGGGTCTCCCGGTCCTCGATATCATCTGGTATTTTCGGGTGATTTTCGTACCACCCGACTAAAATGGACCGAAAATCGTATTTTTGAACAAAACAATGGCTGTTGTTGAAATCCCACACGGAACTCGGAACACAGTTATAAATTTAGGAGAACAATGCTATAAGGGACTCTCGGTCCTCGATTTCATCTGGACTTTGCATACGATTTTCTTACTCCTCGAGAAAAAAGGACCGAAATCTATATTTTTGGACCAGACGACAGGAAGTGTTTGAAATCAGGCGCGGAACCTAAAAACCAGTAATAAATTTTGGAGAAGAATGCTGTTAGGGTCTTCCGGTCCTCGGTTTCATCGGGACTTTACAGGTGATTTTTGTACAACCCGAGAAAAAATTGACGGAAATCCGTATTTTCAAACAAGATGATTGCTATTGTTTGAAACCTGACGCGGAACCTGAAACACATAGCCATTGTTTTGTTCAAAAATACGAATTTCGGTCCATTTTAGTTGGGTGGTACGAAAATTACCAAAAAATACCACATGAAATCGAGGAACGGGAGACCTTTATAACATTTTTTTCCTAAATATATAACAGTGTTTCAGATTCTGAGTAGATTTCAAACACTAGCCATCTTATGGTCCGAAAATATAGATTTTAGTCCATTTTTGTCAAGTGGTACGAAAATCCCCAAAAAGTCCAGATGAAATCAGCGACCGAGAGACCCTTATAGCATTCTTCTTCTAAATTTATAATTGTATTTCGGGTTCCATGTCAAAATTCAAACACTAGCCATCGTTCGGTCCGAAAATACGGATTCCAATCCATTTTAGTCTAGCGGTATGAAAATCGACCGAAAAGTCCAGATGAAGTCGAGGACCGGAGACCCTTATAGCATTCTTCTCAAAAATTTATAACCGTGTTTTAGGTTCCGCATCAAATTTCAAACACTAGCCCACTTTTGGTCCGGAAATTCCTATTTCGGTCTATTTTTGTCGGGTGGTATGAAAATCGCCAAAAAAGGCCAGATAAAATCAAGGACCGAGAGACCCTTGTACCATTCTTCTCCTAAATTTATAATTGTGTTTCAGGTTCCGTGTCAGATTTCAAACACTAACCATCGTTTTGTTCGAAAATACTGATTTCGGTCCATTTTAGTCGAGTGGTACGAAAATCGTCCAAAAAGTCCAGATGAAATCTAGGACCGAGAAACCCTTATAACATTCTTCTTCTAAATTTATAATTGTGTTTTGGTTTCCGCGTCAGATTTCAAACACTAGCCATCGTTTTGGTCGAAAATACGAATTTCGATCCATTTTAGTCGGGTGGTACGAAAATCGCCCGAAAAGTCCAGATGAAATCTAGTACCGGGAGAACCTTATGTCATTCTTCTCCAAAATTTATAATTGTGTTTCATGCTCCGTGTCAGATTTCAAACAGTAGCCATAGTCTTTTTCGAAAATACGGATTTCGATCTTTTTTTGTTGATGGTTCGAAAATCGCCTGAAAAGTCCAGATGAAATCGATGACCGAAAATACGGATTTTGGTCTATATAAGTAGAGTGGTACGAAAATCGTCCAAAAAGTCCAGATGAAATCGAGGACCAGGAGACCCTTATAGCATTCTTCTTTAAAATTTATAACTGTGTTTCGGGTTCCGCGTCAGATTTCAAACACTAGCCATCGTCTTGTTCGAAAATACGGATTTCGGTTCATTTTAGTTGAGTGGTACGAATGTCGCCCGAAAGGTCCAGATGAAATCTAGGACCGAGAGACCCTTATATCATCTTTCTCCAAAATTTATAACTGTGTTTCTGGTTCTGCGTCAGATTTCAAACACTAGCCATCGTCTTGTTCGAAAATACGAATTTCAGTCCAATTTAGTTGGGTGGTTCGAAATTGCCCGAAATCTCCAGATGAAATCGAGGACCAAGAGACTATTATATCATTGTTTTCCTAAATTTATAACTGTGTCTCGGGTTCTGCGTGAGATTTCAAAACTTATCCATGTCTTGTTCAAAAATACAAATTTCGGTCAATTTTTGTTGTGTGGTACAAAAATCTCTCCAAAAGTCCAGATGAAATCGAGAACCAGTAGAGACCCTTATAGCATTATTCTCCTAACTATGTAATAGTGTTTCGGGTTCCGCGTCAAATTCTAAACACTAGCCATAGTCTTTTTAGAAAATAGGGATTTCGGTCCATTTTAGTTTGATCGTATGAAAATAATCTGAAAAGTCTAGATGAATCGAGGATCGAGATAACGTTATAGCATTCTTCTCCAAATTTAGAACAATTTTTCGGGCTCTGCCTCAAATTTTAAACACTAGCCATCATGTGGTCCGAAAATACGAATTTCGGTTCATTTTTGTTGGGTGCTACGAAAATTGCTTAAAAAGTCCAAATGAAATCGTGGACAGGGACACCCTTACAAAATTCTTCTTCTAAAATGATAACTTTGTTTCAAGTTACGCGTGAGATTTCAAACACTAGCCATAGTCTTGTTCGAAAATACGTATTTAGTTCCATTTTAGTAAGGTGGTACGAAAATCGCCCGAAAACTCCAGATGATTTCGAGAACCGGGAGACCGTTATAACATTCTTCTAAAAAATTTATTGATGTTATCTGAGCTTAGCGCCAGATTTTAAACACTAGTTCTCGTTTGGTTTGAAAATACAGATTTGAGACCTTTTTCTCGAGGATTACGAAAATCGCCCGAAAAGTCCAGATGAAATCGAGGACCGAGAGACCCTGATAGCATTCTTCTCCAAAATTTATAATTGTGTTCCGGGTTCCGTGTCAGATTTCAAACACTAACCATCGTTTTGTTAGAAAATACAGATTTTGGTTCATTTTAGAAGGGTGGTACGAAAATCGTCTAAAAAGTCCAAATGAAAACGACGATCGGGAGACCTTTATAGCATTCTTCTCCAAAATTTATAATTGGGTTTCGGTTTCCGTGACAGATTTTAAACACTAACCATCGTTTTGTTCGAAAATACGAATTTCGGTCCATTTTAGTCGTGTGGTACGAATTTTGGTCCATTTTAGTTGGGTGGTACGAAAATTACCAAAAAATACCACATGAAATCGAGGACCGGGAGACCTTTATAACATTCTTTTCCTAAATATATAACAGTGTTTCAGATTCTGAGTCAGATTTCAAACACTAGCCATCGTATGGTCCGAAAATAGAGATTTTAGTCCATTTTTGTCAAGTGGTACGAAAATCCCCAAAAGGTCTAGATGAAATCAGCGACCGAGAGACCCTTATAGCATTCTTCTTCTAAATTTATAATTGTATTTCGGGTTCCATGTCAAAATTCAAACACTAGCCATCCTTCGGTCCGAAAATACGGATTCCAATCCATTTTAGTCTAGCGGTATGAAAATCGACCGAAAAGTCCATATGAAGTCGAGGACCGGAGACCCTTATAGCATTCTTCTAAAAAATTTATAACCGTGTTTTAGGTTCCGCATCAAATTTCAAACACTAGCCCACGTTTGGTCCGGAAATACCTATTTTGGTCTATTTTTGTCGGGTGGTATGAAAATCGCCAAAAAAAGGCCAGATAAAATCAAAGACCGAGAGACCCTTGTACCATTCTTCTCCTAAATTTATAATTGTGTTTCAGGATCCGTGTCAGATTTCAAACACTAACCATCGTTTTGTTCGAAAATACTGATTTCGGTCCATTTTAGTTAGGTGGTACGAAAATCGTCCAAAAAGTCCAGATGAAATCTTGGACCGAGAAACCCTTATAACATTCTTGTTCGAAATTTATAATTGTGTTTTGGTTTCGGCGTCAGATTTCAAACACTAGCCATCGTTTTGGTCGAAAATACGAATTTCGATCCATTTTAGTCGGGTGGTACGAAAATCGCCCGAAAAGTCCAGATGAAATCTAGTACCGGGAGAACCTTATGTCATTCTTCTCCAAAATTTATAATTGTGTTTCATGTTCCGTGTCAGATTTCAAACAGTAGCCATAGTCTTTTTCGAAAATACGAATTTCGATCCTTTTATGTCGATGGTTCGAAAATCGCCTGAAAAGTCCAGATGAAATCGATGACCGAAAATACGGATTTTGGTCTATCTAAGTAGAGTGGTACGAAAATCGCCCGAAAAGTCCAGATGAAATCGAGGACCAGGAGACCCTTATAGCATTCTTCTTTAAAATTTATAACTGTGTTTCGGGTTCCGCGTCAGATTTTAAAATCTAACAATCGTCTTAGTGTTTTTAGAAAATATGGATTTACGTCAGATTTCAAACACTAGCCATAGTGTTTTTAGAAAATATGGATTTCGGTCCATTTTAGTTGGATCGTATAAAAATCGCCTGAAAAGTCCAGATGAAATCGAGGATTTGGAGACCCTTATAACTATGTTTCGAGTTCTGCGCTAGATTTAAAAAACTAGCCAAACTCTGCTCTGAAAATACATATTTTAGTCCATTTTTGTCAAGGGGTACGAAAATTGCCCGAAAAGTCCAGATAAAATCGAGGACCAAGAGACCGTTATAGCATTCTTCTTCTAAATTTATAATTGTGTTGTGGGTTCTGCGTCAGATTTCAAACACTACCCATCGTCTTGTTCGAAAATACGAATTTCATTCCAATTTTGTCGTGTGGTACAAAAATCTCTCCGAAAGTCCAGATGACATCGAGGACCGGGAGACCCTTATAGCATTCTTCTCCTAAATGTATAAAAGTGTTTCAGGTTCCACGTCAGATTTCAAACATTAGCCATCGTCTGGTCAGAAAATATAGATATTGGTCCATTTTTGTCGAGGGGTACGAAAATCGCCCGAAATCGAGGACCGAGAGACCCTTATAGCATTCTTCTCCTAAATATATAACAGTGTTTCGGGTTCCGCATCAGATTCCAAACACTAGCCATAGTCTTTTTAGAAAATAGGGATTTCGGTCCATTTTAGTTTGATCGTATGAAAATAATCTGAAAAGTCCAGATGAAATCGAGGATCGAGATAACCTTGTAGCATTCTTCTCCAAAAATTATAACTGAGTTTCGAATTCTGCGCTAGATTTCAAACACTAGCCAAACTCTGGTCCGAAAATTCGTATTTTGGTCAATTTTTGTCGAGGGGTATGAATCTCGCTCGAAAGGTATAGATGAAATCGAGGACTGAGAGACCCTTTTAGCATTCTTCTTCTAAATTTATAATTGTGCTTCGGGTTTCGTGTCAGATTTCAAACACTAGCCATCGTCTTGTTCGAAAATACGGATTTTGGTCCAATTTAGTCGGGTGGTTTGAAAATTGCCCGAAATGTCCAGATGAAATCAAGGACCAAGAAACTCTTATGGCATTCTTTTCCTAAATTTATAACTGTGTTTCGGGTTCCGCGTCAGATTTCAAATACTATCCATCGTCTTGTTCGAAAATACGGATGTCGTCCCATTTTTGTCGTCTGCTACGAAAATCTCCCGAAAAGTCTAGATGAAATCGAGGACCGGGAGACCCTTATAGCATTCTTCTCCTAAATGTATAACAGTGTTTTAGGTTCCACGTCAGATTTCCAACACTAGCCATCGTCTGGTCAGAAAATATAGATATTGGTCCATTTTTGTCGAGGGGTATCAAAATCGCCCAAAAAGACCAGATGAAATCGAAAACCGAGAGACCGTTGTAGCATTCTTCTTCTAAATTTATAAATGTGTGTCGGGATCCACATCAAATTTCAAACACTATTCTTCATCTTGTTCAAAAATACGTATGTCGGTCCATTTTAGTCGTGGGGTACGAAAATCACCCGAAAATTCCAGATGAAATTGAGAACCAGAAGACTCTTATAGCATTATTCTTCTAAATTTATAACAGTGTTTCGGGTTCCGCGTCAGATTTCAAAAAGTAGCCATCGTCTGGTTCGAAAAAATGGATTTAAATCTATTTTTGTCGGGTGGTACAAAAATCGCCCGAAAAGTCTAGTTGTAATCGAGGACCGAGAGACCCTTTTAACATTGTTCTCCTAAATATATAATACTATTTCAGGATATGCGTCAGGTTTCAAACACTAGCCATCGTCTGGATTTAAAATTCAGATTTTGGTACATTTTTGTCGAGAGGTAAGAAAGTCGCCCGAAAAGTTCATATGAAATCGAGGACCGAGAGACCCTTATAGCAATCTTCTTCTAAATTTATAACTGTGTTTCGGTTTCCATGTCAGATTTGAAACACTAGCCATAGTCTTGTTGGAAATTATGGATTTCGGTCCATTTTAGTCGGGTGGTACGAAAATCGATGGAAAAGTGCATATGAAATCAAGGACCGGGAGACCCTTATATCATTTACTCTAAAATTTATAACTGGTGTTTCGAGTTCCGTGTCAGATTTCAAATACTAGCCATAGTCTTTTTCGAAAATACGGATTTCGGTTCATTTTAGTTGGATAGTATGAAAATCGCCCGAAAAATCCAGATGAAATCAAGGACCGGGAGACTCTTATAGCATTTTTCTCCAAAATTTATAACTATGTTTCGAATTCCGCGCTAGATTTCAAACACTAGCCAAAGTCTGGTTCGTAAAAGTAGATTTTAGTCCATTTTTGTCGAGGGCTACGAAAATTGCCCGAAAAGTCCAGATGAAATTGAGGAGCGAGAGACACTTATAGCATTCTTCTCCAAAATTTATAACTATGTTTCGGGTTTTGTGCCAGATTTCAAACACTATCCATTGTCTGGTTTGAAAATACGAATTTAGGTCCATTTTTGTCGGGTCGTGCGAAAATCGCCCGAAAAGACCAGATGAAATCGAGGACCAAGATACTCTTATGGCATTCTTCTCTTAAATTTATAACTGAGTTTTGGGTTGCGCCTTAGATTTCAAATACTAGCAACTGTCTTGTTCAAAAATACAGATTTCTGTCCATTTTTGTCGAGTGGTACAAAAATCGCCCGAGAAGCCCAGATAAAATCGACGATCACGAGACCCTTATAGCATTCTTCTCCTAAATTTTTAACTGAGTTTCGGGTTTCGCGTCAAATTTCGAACACTAGCAATCATCTTGTTCAAATATACGGATTACGGTCCATTTTTAGTCGGGTGGTACGAAAATCATCCGAAAGGTCCAAATGAAATCGAGGACAGAGAGACCCTAATAACATTCTTCTCAAAAATTTATTACTAGTTTTTAGGTTTCGTGCCAGATTTCAAACACTTGCCTTCGTCTGTTCCGAAAATATAGATTTCGGTCCTTTTTGTCGAGGGGTAAGATAATCACCCGAAAAGTCTAGATAAAATCAAGGACCGAGAGACCATTATAGCATTCTTCTTCTAATTTTATAAATGTGTTTCGGGTACCGCGTCAGATTTCAAACACTAGCCATCGTTTGGTTTGAAAATACAGATTTTGGTCCATTTTTGTCGAGGGGTACGAAACTCTGTCGAAAAGTTTAGATGAAATCGAGGATCGAGAGTCCCTTATAACATTCTTCTTCTAAATTTATAACTATGTTTCGGTTTCCGCGTTAGATTTCAGACTCTATCCATCGTCTTGTTCGAAAATAGGGATTTCTGTCCTTTTTTGTCGGGTGGTACGAATATCGCTCGAGTAGTCCAGCTGAAATCGAGGACCGAGAGACCCTTATAAAATTCTTCTCCTAAATATATAACAGTAATTCGGGTTCCGCATCAGATTTCAAACACTAGCCATCGTCTGGTCCGAACGCAAAAAGTCCAAATGAAATCGAGAATTGAGAGACCTTTATAACATCATCTTGTTCAAAAATACGTATATCGGTCCCTTTTAGTCTGGTGGCACGAAAATTTCCTGAAATGTCCAGATGAAATCAAGGACACGAAAACTCTTATAGCATTTTCTCCTAAATTATAACTGTGTTTCGGGTTCCGCGACAGAATTCGAACACTATCCATCGTCTCCTGGTCCTCGATTTCATCTGGACTTTTCGGGCGATTTTCATACACCTAGACTAAATTGGGTTGACTAGTATTCGAAATTTGACATGGAACCCGAAATACAATTATAAATTTAGAAAAAGAATGCTATAAGGGTCTCCCGGTCATCGATTTCATCTCGACTTTTCGATCGATTTTCGTACCCCTCGATAAAAATGGACCAAAATCTATATTTTTGTACAAGACGATGGCTAGTGCTTGAAATCTGACTCGGAATCTGAAACACTGTTATATATTTAAGAGAAGAATGCTATAAGGGTCTCCCGGTCCTTGATTTTATTTGGACTTTTCGGGTGATTTTCATACCACCCGACAAAAAATGTACTGAAATCCGTATTTTCGAACAAGATGATTGCTAGTGTTTGAAAACTGACGAAGAACTCGAAACTCAGTTATAAATTTAGGAGAAGAATGATATAAGGGTCTCCCGGCCCTCGATTTCAACTGGGCTTCTCGAGCGATTTTCATACCACCCGACAAACATGGTCCAAAATCTGTTTTTTCGAACAAGACAATTGCTAGTATTTACAATCTGAGGCCGAACTCGAAACTATGTTGTAAATTTAGGAGAAGAATGCTATAAGGGTCTCTCGGTCCTCGATTTAATCTAGACTTTTCATGCGATATTCATACCACCCGACAAAAATGGACCGAAATTAGTATTTCTGGAACAGAAGCTGGCTAGTGTTTGTAATTTGACGCAGAACCTGAAACACAATTATAAATTTTGGAGAAGAATGCTATAAGGGTATCCCAGTCCTCGATTTCATCTAGCTTGGACTTTTCGGGCAATTTTCATACCACTAGACTAAAATAGATTGAAATCCGTATTTTTGGACCAGACGATGGCTAGTGTTAGAAATTTGACATGGAACCCGAAATACAATAATAAGTTTAGATGAAGATTGCTATAACAGTCTCTCAGTCCAAGAATGCTATAAAGGTCTCCCACCCCACTAAAATAAACCAAAATCTGTATTTTCAAACAAAAAGAGGATTAATGTTTGAAATATGACACGGAACCTGTAACACATTTATAAATTTTGGAGAAGAATGCTATTAGGGTATCTCGGTCCTCGATTTCATCTAGACTTTTCGAGAGATTTTTGTAACCCTCGACAATAAAAGACCGAAATCTGTATTTTCAAAACAGACGAGGGGTAGTGATGCAAATCTGACACGGAACCCAAAACACAGTTATCAATTTTGGAGAAGAATTCTTTAAGGGTCTCCCGGTCCTCGATTTCATCTGGAATTTTCGGTTGATTTTAGTATCCATCGACAAAAATATGCCAAATTATGTATTTTTGGACCAGACGATGGCTAGTGTTTGAATTTTGACACGGAACCCGAACCACATATTTAAATTTTGGAGAAGAATGACATAAGGGTCTCCCACTCCTCGATTTCATTCGTATTTTCAAACAAGCAATGGATACTGTTTGAAATCTGACGCGGAACCCGAGTCACATTTATAAATATAGGAGAAGAATGCTATAGGAGTCTCCTGGTCCTCGATTTCATCTAGACTTTTTGGGGTATTTTCGTACACGACGATGGTCTCAAGGTCCTCAATCTCATTTGAACTTTTCAGGCGATTTTTGTAACCCGCGACAAAAATGGACCAACATATGTATTTTCGGACCAGACGATGGCTTGTGTATGAAATCTGGCGTAGAACCCGAAACATAGTTATAAATTTTAGAGAAAAATGCTATAGGGGTCTCTCGGTCTTCGATTCATTGGGACTTTTTGAGCGATTTTCGTACCACCCGACTAAAATGGACCGAAATCCGTATTTTCGTACAAGACGATGGCTATTGTTTGAAATCTGACGCGGAAACCGAAAAAAATTATAAATTTACAAGAAGAATTATATAAAGGATTCTCGGTCCTCGATTTCATCTGGATTTTTCGGGCGATTTTCGTACCCCTCGATAAAAAGGACCAATATCAGTATTTTCAGACCAGACGATGGCTAGTGTTTGAGAACTGGCGCAGAACCTGAAACACAGTTATAAATTTTGGAGAAGAATGCTATAAGGGTTTGCCGCTACTCGATTTAATCTGGACTTTTTGGGCAATTTTCGTACCACCCAATAAAAATGAACCAAAGTCCGTAGTTTCGGATCAAATGATGGTTAGTGTTTGAAATATAAGACGCAGAACCCGAAGAATTCTATAAGGGTCTCCTGGTCCTCGATTTCATCTAGATTTTTCGGGCGATTTTTAAATAACCCGACAAAAATCGACCGAAATCTGTATTTTCATACAAGACGATGGCAAGTGTTTGAATTCTGATGCGGAACCCGAAACACAATTATAAATTTTGGAGAAGAATTCTATAAGGGTTTCCTTGTCCTCGATTTACTCTGGTGTTTTCGAGAGATTTTCTTACCACACGACTAAAATGGACCAAACGATGGGTAGTGTTTGAAATCTGTCACGAAAACCAAAACACAATTATAAATTTTGGAGAAGAATGTTATAAAGGTCTCTCGGTCCTCGATTTCATCTGGACTTTTTGGATTATTTTCGTACCACCCTACTAAAATGAACCAAAATCTGTATTTTCGAACAAAGCGATGATTAGTGTTTGAAATTTTCACGGAACCCGAAACACAGTTATAAATTTAGAAGAAGAATGCTATAAGGGTCTCTCGGTCCTCGATTTCATCTGGACATTTCAGGCGATTTTCGTAACACCCAACAAAAATGAACAGAAATTCGTATTTTTGGACGAGACGATGGCTAGTTTTTAAAATCTAGGGTGGATCCCGATAAACAGTGATAAATGTTGGAGAAGAATGCTATAAGGGTCTCTTGGTCGTCGATTTCATCTGGACTTTTCTGGCAATTTTCGTACCACCCAACTAAAACAGACCAAAATTCGTATCTTCAAACAAAACGATGTTTAGTGTTTGAAATCTGGCGCAGAACCATAAACACAATTACAAATTTTGGAGAAGAATGTTATAAGGGTCTTCAGGTCTTCGATTTCATCTAGATTTTTTGGACAATTTTCGTACCACCCTAGAAAAATGGACCAAAATCTGCATTTTTGAACAAAATGATGGTTTGTGTTTGGAATCTGACACGGAACCCGAAACACATTTATAAATTTTGGAGAAGAAGGATATAAAGGTCTCTTGTACACATGACAAAAATGGACCGAAATTCGTATTTTCGAACAAGCAATGGACAGTGTTGGAAATCTATAGTGGAACCCGAATCACGTTTATAAATTTAGGAGAAAAACACTATAACAGTATCCTAGTCCTCGATTTCATCTAGACTTTTCGGGGTATTTTCGTACAAGACGATGGATAGTGTTTGAAATCTGGAGCGGAACCTGAACCAAAGTTATAAATTTTGGGGAAGAATGCTATAATGGTCTCGCGGTCGTCGATTTCATTTGGTCTTTTCGGGTGATTTTCATACCCCTCGACAAAGATGGACCAACATCTACATTTTCGAGCGATTTTCGTACCACCCGACTAAAATGGACGAAATATGTATTTTCGAACAAGACGATGGCTATTGTTTGAAATCTAAAGCGGAACCCGAAGGAAAATTATAAATTAGAAGAAGAATGATATAAGGGACTCTCGGTCTTTGATTTCATTTGGACTTTTCAGGCGATTTTCGTCCCTCTCGACAAATAAGGACCAAAATCAATATTTTCAGACAAGACGATTGCTAGTGTTTGAGATCTGGCGAGAACCCAAAACACATATATAAATTTTGGAGAAGAATGTTATAAGGGTCTCCCGGTACTCGATTTCATCTGGACATTTTGGGCAATTTTTGTAACACCCAACAAAAATGGACCAAAGTCCGTAGTTTCGGACCAAACGATGGTTAGTGTTTGAAATATAAGACACAGAACCCGAAACACAGTTATAATTTTAGGAAAATAATGCTATAACGGTCTCCTGGTGCTCGATTTCATCTAGACTTTTCGGGCAATTTTTGTACCACCCGACAAAAATAGATCGAAAATCGTATTTTCGGACCAGACGATTGCTAATGTTTGATATCAGGCGCAAAACCCGCAACACATTTATAAATTTTGGAGAAGAATGCTATAATGGTCTCCCGGTCTTCGATTTCATATAAACATTCCGGGCGATTTTCGAACCAACCGACTAAAATGGACCGAAATCCGTATTTTCGAACAAGATGATGGCTAGTGTTTGAAATCTGATGCAGAACCCGAAACACAATTTTAAATTTAGAAGAAGAATTCTATAAGGGCCATTTGGTCTCCCGATCCTCGATTTCATCTGGACTTTTCGGGCGATTTTCTTACCACCTATAAGGGTTTCCTGGTCCTCGATTTCATCTAGACTTTTCGGGCGATTTTGGTATCACCCGACAAAAATGGACTAAAATTTTTATTTCCTTACCAGGCGATGGCTAGTGTTTGAAATCTAACCCGAAACACAATTATAAATTTAGGAGAAGCATGCTAAAAGTCTCTCCCGCTCCTCATTTTCATCTGGACTTTTTGGGCGATTTTTGTACCACCTGACAAAAATGGACTAAAATCCGTAACATATAATAAAACAGAGTTGTCAAATAAATAAGTAATTATTACTTTATTTGACAACTCTAATTTAATTTATGATATTATTATCTTCATTTTATAATTTTACTTTATAACAAATATATAATAATAACATACAAAAAAAATAGAGATGTCAAATAAAGTAATAATTACATCTTTATTTTATTATGGTTCAGTGTGTTAGGGTGTTTAGGGTTTAAGAAATCACGTTTAGGGATTAAGGTTCAGGATTTTGGGTTTAGTGTTTAGGGTTTAAGGTTTAGGATTTAAGGTTTAAGGTTTTGGGTTTGAGGTTCGGGTTATAGTATATAGGGTTATCTTCATTGCAAAATATTACTACAAAACGATCATAATAATAACATATAATGAAATATAGTTGTCAAATAAAGATGTAATTATTACTTTATTTGAAAATAATATTTTATTATATGTTATTCTAATCTTCTTTATTAAATGTTATTATTATATTGGTTTTGTAATTGTACTTAATAACAAAGATAAAATTCATATTAGCCACGCCTAAAAGAGTCGTGGTAACATATTCTTTATTAAATGTTATTATTATCTTCGTTTTGTAGTTGTACTTAATAACAAAGATAATAATAACATATAACAAAATTGAGTTGTCAAATAAATAGAAAATAATTTATTTATTTGACAACTCTATTTTATTATATGTTATTATTATCTTTCTTATTGAGTACAACTACAAAACGAAGATAAAAATAATACTTAATAAAATAGAGTTGTCTAATAAATAAGTAATTATTAATTTATTTGAAAACACTATTTTATTATATCTTATTATTATCTTCGTTTTATTGTTTTACTACATAACGAAGATAAAAATAATATTTAATAAAATTGAGTTATAAAATAAATAAGTAATTATTATTTTATTTAACAACTCTATTTTATTATATGTTATTATTATATGTGTTATGAAATAAAACCATAAAACGAAGATAATAATAACATTAACTAAAATAGAGTTCTCAAATAATGTAATAATTAAATATTTATTTAACAACACTATTTTATTATATATTATTATTATCTTTGTTTTCTATTTAAAGATTATCTTTGTTTTGTATTTTATTATATATTATTATTTGACAACACTGTTTTATATTATTATTATTTATTTGACAACACTATTTTATTTAATGTATCAGTATCATATAATAAAATAGTTGTCAAATAAAGTAATAATTACATATTTATATGACAACTCTATTTTATTAATTATTATTATTATCTTCGTTTTGTAGTTGTACTCAATAACGAAGATAATAATAACATATAATAAAATAGTATTGTCAAATAAAGTAATAATTAATTATTTATTAGACAACTCTATTTTATTAATTATTATTATTATCTTCGTTTTGTAGTTGTACTCAATAACGAAGATAATAATAACATATAATAAAATAGTATTGTCAAATAAAGTAATAATTACATATTTATATGACAACTCTATTTTATTATATGTTATTAGTATCTTCGTTTTGGAATTGTACTAAATAACGAAAATAATAATAACATATAACAAAATTGAGTTGTAAAAGAACTATGTAATTATTACTTTATTTGACAACTCTATTTTATTAAATGATATTACTATCTTCGTTATGCAGTCAAACATTAAAATGAAGATAATAATAACATATAATAAAATAGAATTATCAAATAAATTAATAATTACATATTTATTTGACAACTCTGGTTTAATATACGTTTTTATTATCTTAGTTTTATAGTTGTACTAAATAACAAAAATAATAATAACATATAACAAAATTAAGTTGTAAAATTAATATGTAATAATTACTTTATTTGACAACTCTATTATATTATATGTTATTATTATCTTCGTTATTGAGTACAACTACAAAACGAAGATAATAATAACATATAATAAAATCGAGTTGTCAAATAAAGTAATAATTACATGTTTATTTGACAACTCTATTTTATTAATTATTATTATTATCTTCGTTTTGTAGTTGTACTCAATAACGAAGATAATAATAACATATAATAAAATCGAGTTGTCAAATAAAGTAATAATTACATGTTTATTTGACAACTCTATTTTATTAATTATTATTATTATCTTCGTTATTGAGTACAACTACAAAACGAAGATAATAATAATAATTAATAAAATAGAGTTGTCAAATAAATAAGTAATTATTAAATTATTTGAAAACACTATTTTATCATATCTTATTATTATCTTCATTTTATTGTTTTACTAAATAACGAAGATAATAATAATATTTAATAAAATTAATATGTAATAATTACTTTATTTGACAACTCTATAATATTAAATGTTATTTTATTTGACAACTCTATTTTATTATATGTTAGTATTGTGTTCGTTATGAAGTTACTTATTTATTTTATTTAACAACTCTATTTTATTATATGTTATTATTATCTTTTTTTATTAAGTACAACTAAAAAATGAAGATGATAGAAATATTTAATAAAATAAAATTGTCTAATAAATAATTAATTATTACTTTATTTGACAATACTATTTTATTATATGTTATTATTATCTTCGTTTTATGGTTTTACTACATAACGAAGATAATAATAACATATAATAATATTAAGTTTATCAAATAAATTTGTAATTAGTACTTTATTTAACAACTTTATTTTATTATATGTTATTATTATCTTCGTCATATAGTACAAGTATATTATGACGATAATAATAACATATAATAAAATAGAGTTGTCAAATATATTAATCATTACAATTTTATTTAATAGTTCAATTGTATTATATGTTATTATTATTTTCGTTATTAAGTACAACTATAAAACCAAGAGAATAGTAACATTTAATAAAATTGAGTTTTTAAGTAAAGTAACATTGACAACACTAATTTATTAAATGTTATTATTATCTTCCTTATGTAGTTGTATTTAATAACAAAAATAATAATAACATATAACAAAATTGAGTTGTCAAATAAATATGTAATAATTAATTTATTTCACAACTTTATTTTATTATATGTTATTACTATCTTCATTATTAAGTACATAATAACATATAATAAAATTTAGTTTATCAAATAAATATGTACTTATTACTTTATTTGACAATTCTATTTTATATAATGCTATTATTATTATTTTTGTTATATAGTTGTACTTCATAACGAAGACAATACTAACATGTAATTAAATAGATTTGTTAAATAAAGTAATAATTACATATTTATTTGACAACTCTATTTTATTATATGTTATTATTATCTTCGCTTTGTAGTTTTACTTCATAACAACGATAATAATAACATATGACAAAGTTGAGTTTTAAAATAAATAAGTAATTATTATTTTATTTGACAACTCTATTTTATTATCTGTTATTATTATATGTGAAATAAAACCATAAAACGAAGATAATAATAACATTAACTAAAATATAGTTGTCAAATAATGTAATATTTAAATATTTATTTGACAACACTATTTTATTATATATTATTATTATATTTGTTTTGTGTTTAAATATTATCTCCGTTTTGTATTTTATTATATATTATTATTTGACAACACTATTTTATTTAATGTTATTAGTAGCATATAATAAAATGGAGTTGTCAAATAAAGTAATAATTACATATTTATTTGACAAGTCTGGTTTATTATACGTTATTATTATCTTCGTTTTGTAGTTGTACTCAATAACGAAGATAATAATAACATATAACAAAATTGAGTTGTAAAATTAATATGTAATTATTACTTTATTTGACAACTCTATTTTATTAATTATTATTATTATCTTCGTTTTGTAGTTGTACTCAATAACGAAGATAATAATAACATATAACAAAATTGAGTTGTAAAATTAATATGTAATTATTACTTTATTTGACAATACTATTTTATTATATGTTATTATCATCTTCGTTTTATGGTTTTACTACATAACAAAGATAATAATAACATTAAATTAATATGTAATTATTACTTTATTTGACAACTCTATTTTATTATATGTTATTATTATCTTCCTTATGTAGTAAAATTATAAAACGAATTTAACAATAACATTTAATAAAATAGAATTGTCAAATAATGTAATAATTAAAAAGCATTCTTCTGCTAAATTTATAATTGTGTTTCGGGTCATATTTTGAACATTAGCCATCATTTGGTCTAAAAAATACAAATTTCGTTCCATTTTTGTCGGGGTGTACGAAAATTGCCTGAAACGTACAGTCTAGATGAAATCGGGGATTTTTGTACCACCTGATTTCCGTCCATATTTGTCAGGTGGTACGAAAATGGCCTGAAAAGTCCAGATGAAATCGAGGACTGAGAGACTCTTATAGCATTATTCTCTAAAATTTATAAATATGTTTCAGGTTCCGCACCAGATTTAAAACACTAGCCATCGTGTGGTCCAAAAATACAAATGTTGGTCAATTTTTGTCGAGGGGTACGAAAGTCGCTCGAAAAGTCCAAATGAAATCGAGGACCGGGAGACCATTATAGCATTCTTTCACAGAATTTATAACTTTTTTCGGGTTCCGTGCCAGATTTCAAACACTAACCATCGTCTAGTCCGATAATACAAATGTTGGTCATTTATCATCGATGGATCTGAAAGTCTCTCGAAAAGTCCAAATGAAATCGAGGACCAGGAGACCATTATAGAATTCTTGATCTAAATTTATAATTGTGTTTCGGGTTCCGCGTAAGATTTGAAACACTAGCCATCGTCTTGTTCGAAAATATGGATTTCGGTCCATTTTAGTCGGATGGTACGAAAATCCCTGAAAAGTCCAGATGAAATCGAGTACCGGGAGACCCTTATAGAATTCTTCTCCAAAATTTATAACTGTGTTTTGGGTTTCGCGTAAGATTTGAAAAACTAGCCATCGTCTTGTTCGAAAATACAGATTTCGGTCCATTTTAGTCCGGCGGTACGAAAATCCCCCGAAAAGTCAAGATGAAATCGAGTCTCAAGAGACCCTTATAGCATTCTTCTCCAAAATTTATAACTGTGTTTCGGGTTCTGCGCTAGATCTCAAACACTAGCCATCGTCTGGTATGAAAATACTGATTTTGGCCCTTTTTTGTCGAGTGGTCCGATAATCGCTCGAAAAGTCCTAATGAAATAGAGGACCGAGAGTCCCTTATATCATTCTTATTCTAAATTTATAATTTTGTTTTGGGTTCTGCGTCAGATTTCAAACACTAGCGATCGTCTTGTTCGAGAATACGGATTTCGGTCCATTTTAGTCGGGTGGTAGGAAAATCGCACGAAAAGTCCCGATGAAATCGAGGACCTAGAAACTCTTATAGCATTCTTCTTCAAACACTAGACATTGTCTGGTCCGAAATTACAGATGTTGGTCCATTTTTGACGAGGGGTACGAAAATTGTCCGAAAAGTACAAATGAAATCGAGGACCGCGAGACCGTTATAGCATTCTTCCCAAAAATTTATAAATTTGTTTCATGTTATGAGCCAGATTTCAAACACAAGCCATCGTCTTGTACGAAAATACCCCGAAAAGTCTATTTGAAATCGAGGACCAGGAAACTCTTATAGCATTGTTCTCCTAAATTTATAAATGTGATTCGAGGTCCGTGTCAGATTTCTAACAGTATCCATTGCTTGTTCGAAAATACAAATTTCGGTCCTTTTTTTTTTCATGTGTACGAGAGACCCTCATAGCGTTCGTCTCTAAAATTTATAACTGTGTTTCGAGTTCCGTGTCTGATTCCAAACGCAAACCATCGTTTTGTTCGAAAATACGAATTTCGGTCCATTTTAGTCGGGTGGTACGAAAGTCGCCCGAAAAGTCCAGATTAAATCGAGGACCAAGAGACTCTTATAGCATTCTTCTAAAAAATTTATAATTATGTTTCAGGTTCCGCGCCAGATTTCAACACTAGCCATAGTCTTTTTCGAAAATACGAATTTTGGTCTATTTTGGTTGATTCGTATGAAAATTCCCCGAATAGTCCAAATGAAATCAAGGACCGGGAGACCCTTATAGCATTCTTCTCCAAAATTTATAACTGTGTTTCGAGTTCCGCGCCAGATTTCAAACACTAGCCATCATTTGGTCCGAAAATACGAATTTCTGTCCATTTTTTTCGGGTGATACGAAAATCGCCTAAAATGACCAGGTGAAATCGAGGACCCAGAAGACGCTTATAGCATTCTTCTCCAAAATATATTACTCAGTTTCGGGTTTTGCGCCAGATTTCAAGGACTGAAAATATAGATTTCGGCCCTTTTTTGTCGAAGTGTAAGAAAATCGCCTGAAAAGTCCAAATGAAATCGAGGACTGAGAGACCTTTATAGCATTCTTCTCCTAAATTTATAACTATGTTCCGAGTTCCGTGTCGGATTTCAAACACTAGCCATTGTTTTGTGCAAAAATACGAATTTCGGTCCATTTTAGTCGGGTGGTACGAAAATCACCCGAAAATATATAACAGTGATTGGGATTCTCGGTCACATTTCAAACACAAACCATCGTTTGGTCCGAAAATATAGATTTTGGTCCATTTTTGTCGAGGGGTATGAAAATTGCCTGAAAAGTCCAGATGAAATTGACAACCGAGAGACCCTTGTAGGATTCTTCTTCTAAATTTATAATTGTATTTCGGGTTCCATGCCAAATTTCAAACACTGGCCATTGTCTGGTGTGAAAATAAGGATTTCAATCCATTTTAGTCTAGTGGTATGAAAATCGCCCGAAAAGTACAGATGAAATCAAGGACCGGGAGACCCTTTTAGAATTCTTCTCCTAAATTGGTAAATGTGTTTCAAATTTCATATAATACCACTAGTTTTGATTCACAAGTCCTGATAAAAGCTTCACAACGTCAGATTTCAAACACTAGCCATTGTCTTGTTCGAAAATACAGATTTCGGTCCATTTTAGTCGGGTCGTACGAAAATCGCCCGAAAAGTACAGATGAAATCAAGGACCGGGAGACCCTTTTAGAATTCTTCTCCTAAATTGGTAAATGTGTTTCAAATTTCATATAATACCACTAGTTTTGATTCACAAGTCCTGATAAAAGCTTCACAACGTCAGATTTCAAACACTAGCCATTGTCTTGTTCGAAAATACAGATTTCGGTCCATTTTAGTCGGGTCGTACGAAAATCGCCCGAAAAGTACAGATGAAATCAAGGACCGGGAGACCCTTTTAGAATTCTTCTCCTAAATTGGTAAATGTGTTTCAAATTTCATATAATACCACTAGTTTTGATTCACAAGTCCTGATAAAAGCTTCACAACGTCAGATTTCAAACACTAGCCATTGTCTTGTTCGAAAATACAGATTTCGGTCCATTTTTGTTATTTGGTACGAAAATCACCCTAAAAGCTCAGATGAAATCGATGATCGAGAGACCCTTATAGCATTTTTCTTCTAAATTTATAAATGTGTTTTAGGTTCCCGCGTCAGATTTCGAACACTAGCTATCATCTTGTTCGAAAATACGTATATCAGTCCATTTTAGTTGGGTGGCACGAAAATTGCCCGAAATGCCGAGATGATATCGAGGACCAGAAGACTCTTATAGCAATTTTCTCCTAAATTTACAATTGCATTTCAGGTTTTGCTAAGATTTCAAACATTAGTCATCGTCTTATTTGAAAATACGGATTTCAGTCCATTTTAGTCAGGTGGTACAAAAATTGCCCGAAAAGTCCAGATGCAATCGAGGATCGGGAGACCCTTATAGCATTCTTCTCCAAAATTTATAACTGTGTTTTGTGTTCCGCATCAAATTTCAAACACTAGCCCTCGTCTGGTCCGGAAATACATATTTCGGTCCATTTTTGTCGGGTGGTAGGAATATCTCCCGAAAACTCCAGATGAAATCGAGGACTGAGAGACCCTTACATCATTCTTCACCTAAATGTATAACAGTGTTTCGCGTTATGCGTCATATTTCAAACATATCCATCGTCTTGTTCGAAAATACGGATTTCAATCCTTTTTTGTCAAGTGGTACGAAAATTGCCCGAATAGTCCAGATGAAATCGAGGACCGGGAGCCCTTTATAAAAGTCTTCTCTGTAATATATAATAGTGTTTCTGGTTCCGCATCAGATTTCAAACACTAGCCATCGTTTGGTCCAAAAATACAGATTTTGGTCCATCTTTGTAGAGGTACACGCAAATCGCTCGAAAAGTCCAGATGAAATCGAGGATCCAGATACCCTTAGAGCATTCTTCTTCTAAATTTGTAACTTTGTTTCGGGTTCCGCATCCGATTTCAAACCATTGCCATAATTTTGTTCCAAAACACGGATATGGATCCATTTTAGTCGTGTGCTATGAAAATCGTTGAAAAGTCTAGATGAAATCGAGGATCCAGATACCCTTAGAGCATTCTTCTTCTAAATTTGTAACTTTGTTTCGGGTTCCGCATCAGATTTCAAACAATTGCCATCATTTTGTTCCAAAACACGGATATCGATCCATTTTAGTCGTGTGCTACGAAAATTGCTGAAAAGCCTAGATGAAATCGAGGATCGAGAGACCCTTATAGCATTTTTCTCCTAAATATATAACAGTGTTTCAGATATCGCATCAAATTTCAAACACTAGCCATCGTCTAGTCCAAAAATACAGATTTTTGTCCATTTTAGTCGAAGGGTACGAAACTCGCCTGACAAGTCTAGATGAAATCGAGGACCGAGAGTCCCTTATAGCGTTCTTCTTCTAAATTTATAAATGTGTTTCAATTTCGGCGTCATATTTCAAACAATAGCCAACATTGTTTCGAAAACACTAGTTTCGGTCCATTTTAGTCGAGTGGTACGAAAATAGCCCGAAAAGTCCAGATGAAATCGAGGACCAGAAGACTCTTATAACATTCTTCTCCTAAATTTATAAATGTGGTTTGGGTTCCACGTCAGTTTTCAAAAACTATCTATCCTCTTTTTCGAAAATACGGATTTCGGTCCATTTTTGTCGAGTGGTATGAAAATCGCCTAAAAAGTCCAGATGAAATCGAAGACCGAGAGACCCTTTTAACATTTTTCTCCTAAGATTATAACTGTGGTTCAGGTTCAACGTGTGTTTTCAAATACTATCCATCGTCTTATTGGAAAATACGGATTTCGGTCCATTTTTGTCGGTTGGTATGAAAATCGCCCCCGAAGTCCAGATGAAATCGAGGACCGAGCGACCCTTATAGCATTCTTCTTCTAAAGTTATAATTTTTTTTCGTTTTCTGCGTTAAATTTCAAACAATAGCCAACATCTTGTTCGAAAATATGGAAATCGTTCCATTTTAGTCGGGTGGTACGAAAATCGACCGAAATGTCTAGATGAAATCGAGGACCAGAAGACTCTTGTAGAATTCTTCTCCTAAATTGATAACTCTGTTTCGGGTTCGATGTCAGTTTTTAAACACTATCCATCGTCTTATTCGAATATATGGATTTCAGTCCATTTTTGTCGGGTGGTATGAAGATCGCCCGAAAAGTCCACATGAAATCGAGGACCGAGAAACCCTTTTTACATTCTTCTCCTAAATATATAACAGTGTTTCAAGTTCCGCGTCATATTTCAAATACTAGCCACCGTCTGGTTTGAAAATATAGATTTTCGTCCATTTTTGTTGAGCGGTACGAAACTCGCCCGAAAAGTTCAGATGAAATCGAGGATCGAGAGTCCCTTATAGCATTCTTTATCTAAATTTATAATAGTGTTTCGGTTTCCGCGTTAGATTTCAAACACTTGCCATCATCTTGTTCGAAAATACGGATTTCGATCCATTTTAGTCAGGGTGGTACGAAAATCGCCCGAATAGTCCAAATGAATTCGAGGACTGGGATACCCTTATAGAATTCTTCTCCTAACTATATAACAGTGTTTCGGGTTTCACATCAGATTTCAAACACTAGCCATCGTCTGGTCCGAAAATACAGATTTTGATCAATTTTTTTAGAGAAATACGAATATCGCTTGAAATGTCCAGATGAAAGCAAGGACATAGAGACCCTTATAACATTCTTCTTTTAAATTTGTAAATGTGTTTCGAGTTCTGCGTCAGATTTAAAACACCAGCCATCATTTTTATCAAAAACATGTATATCGGTCCATTTTAGTCGGGTGGTACGAAAATCGCCAGAAATGTCCAGATGAAATCGAGGACCAAGAGATTCTTATAGCATTCATCTCCTAAATTTATAAATTTGTTTCGGGTTCCGCGTTTGATTTCAAACACTAGCCACGTCTTGCTCGAAAATACGGATTTCGGTACATTTTTGTCGTGTAGTACGAAAATCACCGAAAAGTCCAAATGAAATCGAGGACCGAGAGACCCTCTTAGCATTCTTCTCCTAAATATATAACAGTTATTCGGGTTCCGCATCAGATTTCAAAAACTAGCCATCGTGTAGTCCAAAAATACAAATTTGGTCCATTTTTGTCGAGGGGTACGAAACTCTCCCGAAAAGTCCAGATGAAATAGAGGACCGGGAGACCCTTATAGCATTCTTCTCCGTAGTTTATCTGTGTTTCGACAAATTTGGTCCATTTTTGTCGAGGGGTACGAAACTCTCCCGAAAAGTCCAGATGAAATAGAGGACCGGGAGACCCTTATAGCATTCTTCTCCGTAGTTTATAACTGTGTTTCGGGTTCCGCATCAAATATCAAACACTAGCCCTCGTTTGGCCCGAAAATACAGATTTTCTCCATTTTTGTCGGGTGGTACGAAAATCACCTGAAAAGTCCGTATGAAATCGAGGACTGAGATAACCTTATATCATTCTTTTCCTAAATATATAACATTTTTTCGGGTTCCGCATCAGATTTCAAACAGTAGCCGTCGTCTTGCCCGAAAATAGAGATTTTGGTCCATTTTTGTCGAGGGGTACAAAATTCGCCCGAAAAGTCTAGATATATTTAAGAGAAGAATGCTGTAAGGGTCTCTCGGTCCTTGATTTCATATGGACTTTTCGGACGATTTTCGTACCGCCCGACAAAAATGGAAAGAAATCTGTATTTTCAAACAAGACGATGGCTAGTGTTTGAAATATGTCGTTGTGAAGATATTATCAGGACTTTTGTATCAAAACTAGTGGTATTATATGGAATCTGAAACACATTTATAAATTTAGGAGAAGAATTCTATAAGGGTCTCCCAGTGCTTGATTTCATCTGGACTTTTCGGGCAATTTTTATACCACTAGACTAAAATTGATTGAAATCCGTATTGTCAAATTTGACATGGAACCGAAATAATGTATTAAATTTAGAAGAAGAAGGCTTTAAGGGTTTCTCGGTCGTCGATTTCCTTTGGACTTTTAGGGAGATTTTCGTACCCCTAAAAAAAAATGGACCAAAATCTATATTTTCGAACCAGACGATGGGTAGTGTTTGAAATCTGACTCGGAATTCGATACACTGTGATATATTTTGTAGAAGAATGCTATAAGGGTCTCCCGGTCCACGATTTCATATGGTATTTTTGGGTGGTTTTCGTACCACTCAACTAAAATGGACCGAAATTCTTATTGTTGAACAAAACAATGGCTAGTGTTTTCGGAGAAGAATGCTATAAGGGTCTGTAAGTACTCGATTTCATGTAGTATTTTCGGTTAATTTTCGTACCACCCGACTAAAATGGACCAAAATTCGTATCTTTGAACAAAACAATGGCTAGTGTTTGAAATCCGACACGGAACTCGGAACACAGTTATAAATTTAAGAGAAGAATCCTATAAGGGTCTCTCGGTCCTCGATTTCATCTGGACTTTTCAAGCGATTTTCTTACCCCTCAACAAAAAAGGACCGAAATCTATATTTTCGGACAAGACGATGGCAAGTGTTTGAAATCTGGCATAGAACCTAAAACCTAGTATTAAATTTTTGGAGAAGAATGCTATCACGGACTTTTACGGTGATTTTCGTACCACCCGAATAAAATTAACCGAAATTCGTATTTTCGAACAAGATGATTGCTAGTGTTTGAAATCTGATGCGGAACCCGTAACGCAAGTATAAATTTTTTGAGAATAATGCTATAAAGGTCTCCCGATCCTCGATTTCATCTTGGCTTGTCAGGCGATTTTCGTACCACCCGACAATCATGGTCCGGAATCCGTATTTTCGAACAAGACAATTGCTAGTATTTCAAATCTAAGGCAGAACCCGAAACTTAGTTATAAATTTAGGAGAAGAATGCTATAAGAGTCTCCTAGTCCTCGATTTCATCGGGTCTTTTCGGGCGATATTCGTACCACCTGACGAAAATGGACAGAAATTCGTATTTTCGGACCAGACAATAGCTAGTGTTTGAAATCTAGCGTAAAACCCGAAACACAGTTATAAATTTTGGAGCAGAATGCTATAATGATCTCTCGGTCCTCGATTTTATCCGGACTTTTTGGGCGTTTTCATACAACTCGACAAAAATGGACTAAAATCTATATTTTCGGACCTCACATAGGCTAGTGTTTGAAATCTAGCGCCGAACTCGGTTGTAAATTTTGGAGAAGAATGCTACAAAGGTCTCCCTGTCCTCGATATCATCTGGCGTTTTTGGGCAATTTTCATACGATCCAACTAAAATTGACCGAAATCCGTATTTTCGAAAAAGACTATGGCTAGTGTTTGAAATCTTACGTGGAATCCGAAACACATTTATAAATTTTTTAGAAGAATGATATAAAGGTCTCCCGGTCCTAGATTTCATCTAGACTTTTCAGGCGATTTGTTGATTATTATGACCTCGAAATAATCAGAATATATCAGTCTTTAACAAATTAAAGCAATATAGAAAATCGAATACGTCTAGCATACAATTAAGATCGAACATACAATCATACGATGCAAGATTTATTCAGATCCATACACACAGCGAAATTATAATGCGGCATACAATATTAACAATTAAAAGTAAAAGGATAAGGGATAGAATGCACCAAGGTTTATCCTGGTTCAGTTGTCAATAAGACAACCTACATCCAGTCCTGACAATCCAACTGGATTTCAGCTTTTTCTCCAATAGAAAGAATTGTGACTTGTTTACAGATTGTCCAGTTTCCTCGAAACCTATCTATCTAACACAATCTCTTTCCTATTGCTTAACCCCTTGATCCTTGCAGTCACTCGGCAGACTCACACAAGATCAAGTTCAGCTCCTTCTTGATGAGGCCTCTCACCCAAGAAGATCGCTACCAATTTCTAGCTGGATTTTCCACAGTCGTTTCTTTACAGAGTATTTATTACAAGCAAAATAAAAGAAGTACAAAAAGTGTCTTCAATCTTGATCAATATATCTCACACGAATCTGGTTGTTCAATGAGTGTTTATGAGAACATTGTCTTTTCTCTCAAGAATACTTTTTCAACTCTCTCAATGATTATGGATAATCTTTTTGGTCTTGATCTGAAAAAGCAATATCAGAATGTTATCAAAATGTTCTTAAGAGTTCTTCAGTGTTCTGAAGTATATTCAAGTATTCAAAGTTCTTGTGTTGTGTTGTGTTGTTGAGAGAATGATTGAAAACAGTTTATATAGTTTCTGAAAAACAACTAATAAATCGATTTACCAATCGATTCATTAAAGTGATAAAACAGTTCTAATCGATTTGCCAATCGATTATCGCGAGTCTTGTTTTTCTTGAATCTTGAAACTACATAAACCAATCGATTTGCCAATCGATTCTTTTAAAAACATTTTTCAGTAAATTATGTGCAGACT
>NC_021162.2:14833548-14844126 GCF_000331145.2 Cicer arietinum | reverse complement strand
GACTTAGCTATTTTCAAGTTAATCGAAGTGCCAATCGATTTGGTAGTATTTGCCTGAAAAGTTCTTACCAGTTGTTCAGTTCAATCGATTTCCCAATCGATTGATACCAAACTTAACATGATTGAAATTCTCACAATAGATTGTCCAATCGATTGTGTTTGTCACAGGTCATGTTACTTTTCAAATATTATCTAAGCAATCGATTAGCCTTGAAAATGGATTGTCCATGTGACTTTCCCAATCGATTTGTTTCAATCAGTTTTACTTTGTGATGTGCACAATCGATTTGCCAGTCGATTAGCCTGTAAATCAGGTTGCCAATGACTTGCACAATTTTTATTTCTGATTGTGCCAGTCGATTGCCTAATCGATTGTGTAACCACAAACAGTATGTTTCCTTACAACCCTTTTTATGAAATCGATTTCCCAATCGATTTGCTCAGTAGATTTGTTGATTTCTTGAGTTCCAAGCAATTTGTCTCGAGTGTGTAGGGTTGAGTTGTTGTTCCTGAAATCTTGCTCAGTTAAAATGTTAGATTTATCATATGATGTATGAACATTGTATGTTTGTTAATTATGTCAAAATTAGGATTAAGAGGACTAAAGTCCAACAATCTCCCCCTTTTTGCATAAGTGACAATCATACAATTTTAACTTGAGTTGAGCATTTCAAGACATAATATTAACAACATTTCATAGCATCATATGTACCATTATCAGATCATAAAATCAGAGTATCAGAGTATCAGATAAGAGTGTCAAAATTATGCAGCAGTCATAAGCAAGTTATAATTTTTTCTCCCCCTTTGTCAGTTAAGGCAAAAAGGCAGAAAAAAAATTTGCTCCCCCTATGTTAATAAACATAAGCACTGGGGGTTGAAAGTAAAAAAAAGTATCAGAGCAATAAATGAGCATATTAAAGAGATTTTGGCAAATGAATTCAGAGAGAAATGGAATAAACGTTCTAGTGCATTATGTATATAGAAGAAATGAATACACCAAGTCATTACAAACCAACACTGATCCTAAACTCCTAATCTCCTAAACTAGGCTGGTCCTCACTATTATCTATGGGAGAGGCAGAGACCACTGTATTACCCTCAACAGGTGTCTCCTCAACGTGAGTTGCAGGCTGATCTAGGGGAGTTGGGTTAGGTTCCTTTGTTGCTTGACGACCGATGTCTGCTATATCTTCAAATAACAGCTTTATGCCCAAAAGCGCTTGAATAGCATCAACATCCCGAACAACTGAGTTCAACGATGTCTGAAGAGTGATCAAAGCAGCTTCCATTCTGGCCTGTGACTCTAGCATCTTGGCATTATGAGCCATCTGAACTTCTATAAATTCCATTAGCTTGGCGATAAACTCAGGAGGGGCTGTTTCAGTAGCTGGTTGAGGAGGAGGTTGAGCTGGTTCAATAGTCGACTGAGGTCTTATCCAAATACCATGTAACATTTTCAATTGCATCTGGTTTACAATTGATTCTCCAAAAATTAGAGTGGTCTTTGCAGATTCTTCATTAACAAACGATACCTTGAAGTGTTTCAGAATCTTGGTAATCAGTTATGGATAAGGCAGCATAAGCTTACTCTGTGAAGCTTCCAACATGTGCCTTAGCACAATCCATGCCCAGCTCATCCTGAGCTCCTTTGACAAACCCAATAGCAGTAATATATCCAACTTCTGGACTACTGCATGGTTACCGGATCGTGGTACAAGCATCCGGGTCAGCGTATACATCAGCATTCGATGTTGGACCTTCATTTGACCGATAGGCAATGAAATGGTTTCAACAAAACCATCAATCATTAGGTCCTTAACAGCAGTATGCCTGTCAACCGATTCTTCCCATCCTTCGTCAGCCGTATCAGCTTCAGAACTGCCGTCTACAGATTTTCCGTGAAATGGCAATCCTGATAAAGTAGAAAAATCTTCAAAGGACATAACAATCCTTTTCCCTTTAACCTGAGCCTTGAAACCTTCTTCAGTCAGCTTGAACGTTGAGTAAAATTCCCTTATCAATCTTGGATAACTATCAAGAGTAGAGGAGAGAAAGCTCTCAAGACCGTGAAATCTCAAATGGTTTTGAAAAGTAAAACCGTCTGCATCAAAATAGGCAAAATCCAGAGTCCGACCCTCATGGATTTTCCTTTTAAGAAAGTCTGATGGTATGGTAGGTTCTGCATCTTTTTCCTTGGATGCAGGAGCTTTCTTGGGAGGGGGTGAAGAAACTGGTTTCTTCTTCTTTTTCTGTGAGATTTCCTTCATGGCATCAGCCATAAGTTTCTCAGTTGGTGGTTCCTTTCCCTTTTTGGGTTTCTCTTGAATAGCAGCAGGTGCCTTGCCTTTGTCCTTGGGTACTCTTTTATGTGTAGGAATGGGTACTCTTTTGGTTAAAGTAGGTGGTGGTGAAGGGGTTCCATTGGATGAAGATGATGAAGGTGAGGGAGTGCGTGCTTGGGTTTGTTTAACTCGTGCCATAATCGTAAATTGAAGTAGATGAAATGTAGATAGTAACAGAGAACAATTGCAGAAACAGAACACAGAGATGAAGCAGAGAAAATTGTGAAATCTGGAGAAATGCAGTGCAGAAATCGATTGATAACTGTTCCTATTTAAACCCTTAAATGTGTAAATCGATTCCCAAATCGATTAGGTTACCGTTGCTGGGTAATGTCAATCGATTTAGTAATTATTACATCCAACGGCTAGTCACAACGGTCATATTGTAAATCGATTCCCAAGTCGATTTCCAGATTTACTTAATCGATGTCCAAATCGATTGTTTTAAAGTTGAAAGTTGAACTAGTCGATTTCCCAATCGACGCTCGGGCAAGTTAAAAAAAAATTTCTGAACTTTGAAGTCTGAGGCCAAAGCTATCGATTTCCAAATCAATTTTGTAAACCATTTACCATGCTGGTAATTGATTCCCAAATCGATTTAACTGGAAAACACTGCATGCACCAGAAGTGTCCTATGAAAATATTCAAAGATCATACCTCACTAGGATCAATGATCCCTAGTTTCATCCTTATATGCAGGAAACTTTCTCTTGGTAAAGCTTTGGTGAAGATCAATGGACTTAAGGTTTTCAAAACATTATCAAATCAGAACAGTATTTAGATTGACTAATGAAAATGCCTTGCTTGCTTTGGTTAATTTGAAATCCCAAGAAATATGACAGTTCACCCATCATTGACATTTCAAATTTACCTTTCATCAAATTTTCAAATTCTTTGCACAGTTTATTATTTGTAGATCCAAATATTATGTCATCAACATATACTTGGACAAGCAAGATATCATTTCCAGTAGTTTTTGTGAAAAGGGTCTTGTCAACATTTCCTCTTAAAAAGTTTTGTTGAATAAGGAAATTGCTGAGCTTCTCATACCAAGCTCTTGGAGCTTGTTTTAACCCATAGAGGGCCTTTGAGAGCTTATACACATGATTAGGAAAATCAGGATTTTCAAAACCAGGTGTTTGGCTAACAAAAACTTCCTCTTGAAGGTCACCATTGAGAAATGCACTTTTCACATCCATTTGATAAAGATTAAAGTCCATTATACAAGCATAAGCCAATAAAATTCTTATGGCTTCTAACCTAGCTACAGGGGCATAGGTTTCATCAAAATCTATTCCCTCCTCTTGACTATAACCCTTGGCTACTAGTCTAGCTTTGTTCCTTGTTATCACACCATTCTCATCCAACTTGTTTCTGAACACCCATCTGGTTCCTATGACATGCTTACCCTCTGGCCTAGGTACCAAGTTCCACACCTTGTTTCTCTCAAACTGGTTTAACTCCTCTTGCATAGCAAGTATCCACTCACTATCTAACAGGGCTTCCTTAATGTTCTTAGGTTCAATCTGAGATACAAAGGCTGTAAAGTTACAAAACTGACTAAGGCTTCTCCTAGTTGCAACACCTTTAGAGATATCGCCTATAATGTTGTCTAAAGGGTGGTTTCTGTTGAACTTCCATTCCTTAGGCAACTCACAGGTTTCTATAGGTTCTACAGGGTCTGCACTAGTTGGAGGGTCAGCTATAGGTTGTTCTAGTGGTTCAGATTCTACAACATCATCCAAAATATCATTAACCTTAGAAGGAGTTTTGTTCAAGTTTTCTGTAAAAGATTCATCAAACTTTACATGAACTGACTCTTCTATGGTTTTTGTTCTTTTGTTGTAGATTCTATAGGCCTTACTAGTTTGGGAATATCCTAAAAAGATACCTTCATCTGCCTTAGGGTCAAACTTTCCTAGGTGTTCTTTGCCATTGTTCAACACAAAGCACTTACAACCAAAGATTCTAAAGTAGGAAAGGTTTGGTTTTCTACCCTTATAAAGCTCATAGGGGGTTTTTCTAAGCAGGGGCCTAATGAGTACTCTATTGACAACATGAGTGGTTGTACTAATTGCATCTGCCCAAAAGTACTTAGGTAGGTTGCAGTCCTTAAGCATAGTCCTAGCTAACTCTTCTAAGGATCTATTTTTCCTCTCCACTACCCCATTCTGCTGTGGTGTCCTAGGGGCAGAATATATGTGGTTGATTCCATTTGATTCACAATAATTTTGAAAAAGATCATTTTGGAATTCACCTCCATGATCACTTTTTATTGAAACAATTTTCAAATCATTCTCATTTTGTACTAAAGCAGCAAACTTTTTGAAAACAGAGAATGTATCACTTTTATGAGCTAAAAAGTAAGTCCATGTGAATCTAGAATAATCATCAACCAGCACATATCCATACAGGTTTCCACCTAAACTCTTAACTTGGGCAGGTCCAAAAAGGTCCATGTGAACTAGTTGGGAGTCTTAACCAGTTTGCTTCTCTCACAGGAGTCACACAGTCTATCCTTAGTAAACTTCTTATTAGGGAGACCTATAACTAGCTGTTTGCTAACAAGTCTATTCAAATGATCTATATGAATATGCGCTATACGTTTATGCCATAACCAAGTCTCATCTGAATTAGATAACAAGCAACATATAATACTTGGCAAAGAATTAAAATCTAACATATATATGTTATTAATTCTGTCACCAACTAACTTTATGTGTTTGTCATCTTTATGCTCAATAATGCAAGATTGTGATGAAAAAATTACCTGGAAGCCTTTATCACATAACTGGCTTATACTTAGCAGATTGTGTTTTAGCCCTTCAACATACAAGACATTTTTGATTACTGCAGTTGACTCATTTCCTATGTCCCTAATTCCAATAATCTTTCCTCTATTGTTGTCACCATATTTGACAAAACCTCCTTCCTTTAATGTCAAAGACAGGAATTTGGATATGTCTCCTGTCATGTGCTTTGAGCATCCGCTATCTAAATACCAAGAATGCTTAGTGGATGTCAAGCACACCTGCAACACACAATCAAAATTTTATTTTAGGTCCCCGATATACATTTATAAATTTCGAAGAAGAATGCTATAAGAGTCTTCTGGTCCTCGATTTCATATAGACTTCTCGACGAGGGCTAGTGTTTGAAATTTGATGCGGAACCCGATGCACAGTTATAAATTTTGGAGAAGAATGCTTAAAGGGTCTCCTGGTCCTCGATTTCATCTGGACTATTTACGCGATTTCAGTACCACTCAACAAATATGGACCGAAATTCGTATTTTCGGACCAGACGTTGGCTAGAGTTTGAAATTTGATGCAGAACTCGAAACTCAGTTATAAATTTACGAGAAGAATGCTACAATAATCTTCTTCTCCCCGATTTCATCTGGACTTTTTTGGCAATTTTTGCACCCCTAAAAAAAATGGACCAAAATCTGTATTTTCAGACTAGACGATAACTAGTGTTTGAAATCTGTCGTGGAATCCGAAACACAATTATAAATTTTGGATAAGAATGCTATAAGGGTTTCCAAGTCCTCGATTTCATCTGGACTTTTTGAGCGATTTTCATACGACCCGACAAAAATGGACCGAAATAAGTATTTCCTAAAAATAGACGAGGGTTAGTGTTTGAAATTTGACACATAACTTGGAACATAGTTATAAATTTTGGAGAATAATGCTATGGGGGTCTCCCAGTCCTCGATTTGATCTGAATGTTTCGGGCGATTCTCATACCACTCGACAAAAATGGACGGAAATCAGTATTTTAAAACCAGACGAGGGCTAGTGTTTGATATTTGACGCGGAACCTGAAACACAGCTATAACGGTCTCCCGGTCCTCGATCTCATCTAAACATTTTGGGCATTTTCATACCAATAGACTAAAATGGATTGAAATTCTTATTTTCGGACCAGACGATGGCTAGTGTTTGAAATTTGACATGGAACCCGAAATACAATTATAAATTTAGAAGAAGAATGCTGTAAGGGTCTCTCAACCGTCGATCTCATCTGGACTTTTTAGGCCATTTTCGTACCCCTCGACAAAAATGGACCAAAATCTCTACTTTCAGACCAGACAATGGCTAGTGTTTGAAATCTGGCGCGGAACCTAAAAACCAGTAATAAATTTTGGAGAAGAATGCTATAAGGGTCTCCCAGTCCTCGATTTCATCTGGTATTTTCGGGTGACTATCGTACCAACCGACTAAAATGGATCTGATACAGAACTCGGAAAATACTTTTAAATCTACGAGAAAAATGCTATAAGGGTCTCTCGGTCCTCGATTTCATCTGGACTTTGAAGGCAATTTTCTTTCCCCTCGACAAAAAATGATCAAAATCTTTATGTTTGGACCAGACCATGACAAGTGTTTGAAATCTGGCGCGAAACCTAAAAACCAGTAATAAATTTTGGAGAAGAATACTATAAGGGTCTCCTAGTCCTCGGTTTCATCTGGACTTTTCGGGTGATTTTCCTACCACCCAACAAAAAATGGACGGAAATTCGTATTTTCGAACAAGATGATTGCTAGTGTTTGAAATCTGATGCGGAACCCGAAACTCATATATAAATTTAGGAGAAGAATGTTATAAGGGTCTCCCAGTCATTGATTTAATCTGGGCCTTTCAGGAGATTTTCGTACCACCCGACAAAAATGGACCGAAATTCGTACTTTCGAACAAGACAATTGCTAGTGTTTGAAATCTGAGGCGAAACCCGAAACTCAGTTATAAATTTAGAAGAAGAATGCTATAAGGGTCTCTTGGTCCTCGATTTCATTTGGTCTTTTCGGGAGATTTTCGTACCACCCGACAAAAATGGAATGAAATTCGTATTTTCAGACCAAACGATGGCTAGTGTTTGAAATGTGGCACGAAACCCGAAATACAGTTATAAATGTTGGAGAAGAATGCTATAAGGGTCTCTTGGTCCTCGATTTCAAATGGACTTTTCGGCGATTTTCGTACCCCTCGACTAACATGGACTAAAATCTGTATTTTCGGACCAGACTTTGGCTAGTGTTTGAAATATAGCGCGGAAGACGATGAAATCTTTCGAGAAGAATCCTATATCCCAGTCCTCGATTTCATCCGGACTTTTAGGGGGACTTTCGTACCACTAGACTAAATTGGACCGAAATCTGTATTTTCAAACAAGACGATGGATTGTGTTTGAAATTTTACATGGAACCCGAAATACAGTTATAAATTTAGAAGAAGAATGCTATAAGGGTCTCTCGGTCCTCAATTTTATCTGGACACTACGTGCGATTTTCGTATTACCCGACTAAAATGGACCGAAATCCGTATTTTTGAACAATACAATGGCAAGTTTTTGAAATCTGACGCGGAACCCGAAACACAATTATAAATTTAGAAGATGAATCCTATTAGAGTCTCCCGATCCTCGATTTCATCTAGACTTTTCGGGGGATTCTCGTATCACCTGACAAAAATGGACCGAAATCTGTATTTTCTGACCAAACGATGGCTAGTGTTTGAAATATGACGCGGAACCCGAAGCACAATTATAAATTTTGGAGAAGAATGCTACTACGGTTTCCCGGTCATTGATTTCATGTGGACTTTTCAGGCGATTTTCGTACCATCGACAAAAAAGGACCAGGATCGGTATTTTCGAAAAAGACTATGGCTAGTGTTTGAAATCTGACGCAGAACCTAAAACACAATTATAAATTTAGAAGAAGAATGCTATAAGGGTCTCCCTATCCTCGATTTCATTTGGAGTTTTTGGGCGATTTTCGTATCACCAAACAAAAATGGACCGAAATTCGTATTTTCGGACAGATGATGGTTAGTGTTTAAAATCGGGCACAGAGTCCGAATAACAATTATACATTTTGGAGAAGAATGTTATAAAGGTCTTCTGGTCCTCGATTTCATCTAGTCTTTTCGGGCGATTTTTGTGCCACACGACTAAAATTGACCGAAATTCGTATTTTCGAACAAAACGATGGTTAGTGTTTGAAATATGTCGCGTAACCTGAATCACAATTATAAATTTTGGAGAAGAATGCTATAAAGGTCTTCCGGTCCTCAATTTGATCTGGACTTTTTGGACGATTTTCGTACCACCCTACTAAAATGAACAAAAATTTGTATTTTCGAATAAAACGATGGTTAGTGTTTGAAATCGGACGCGGAACCCGGAACACAGTTAAATATTTTGGAGAAGAATGTTATAAGGGTCTCTCAGTCCTCGATTTCATCTGGACTATAGGGCAATTTTCGTAACCCTCCAAAAAAACTGACTGAAATCTGTATTTTCAAACCATGCGAGGGATAGTGTTGGAAATCTAACGCGGAACCCAACGCGGAACCCGAAACACAGTTATAAATTTTGGAGAAGAATGCTATAAGGGTCTCTCGGTCCTCGATTTCAACTGGACGTTTCGAGAGATTTTCAATCCACCCAATTAAAATGGACCAAAATCCATATTTTCGAACAAGACGATGACTAGTGTTTGAATAATGCAAAGAAACCGAAATACAGTTTTAAATTTTTTAGAAGAATGTTATAAGGGTCTCCCAGTCCTCGATTTGATCTAGACTTTTTGGTCGATTTTCGTACCTATCGACAAAAATAATCCGAAATCTATTTTTTCAGACCAGACGAAGGCTAGTGTTTGAATTTTCACATGGACTTTTCCGTCGATTTTTGTACCACGAGACTAAAATGGACCGAAATTCGTATTTTCGAACAAAACGATGGTTAGTGTTTAAAATCTTGCATGAACCCGAAACACATTTATAAATTTTGCAGAAGAATGCTCTAAGGGTCTCCTGGTCCTCAATTTCATCTAGACTTTTCGGGCGATTTTTGTATCACCCGACAAAAATGGACCAAAATCCTTATTTTCTTACAACACGATGGCTAGTGTGTGAAATCTGGTGCGGAACCCGAAACACAATTATAAATTTTGGAGAAGGTTTCGCATCTTATTTCAAATACTAGCCATTGTCTAGTATGAAAATACAGATTTTGGTCCATTTTTGTCGAGGGGTACGAAACTCGCCTGAAAAGTTCAGATGAAATCAAGGACCGAGAGTCCCTTATAGGATCCTTCTTCTAAATTTATAACTGTGTTTCGATTTCCGCGTCATATTTCAAACCCTAGCCAACATTTTGTTCGAAATGGATTTTAATCCACGTCAGGTGGTTAAAAATCGCCCGCAATGTCCATATGAAATTGAGGACTAGGAGACTCTTATAGCATTTTTCACCTAAATTTATAACTGTTTTACGGGTTCCGCGTCAGACTTCAAACACTATCCATCGTCTTATTGAAAATACAGATTTCGGTCAATTTTTGTCGGGTGGTACAAAAATAGCCTGAATAGTCCTGATGAAATCGAGGACTGGGAGACCCATATAGAATTCTTCTCCTAAATATATAAAAGTGTTTCGGGTTCCGCATCAGATATCAAACACATGCCATTGTCTGGTCCGAAAATACAGATTTTGATCCATTTTTGTAGAGGGATATAAAATTGTCTGAAAAGTCTAGATGAAATCGAGGACCGCGAGACCCTCATAGCATTTTTCTTCTAAATTTGTAACTGTGTTTCGGGTTCCGCGTATGATGACAAACATTAGCCATCATTTTGTTCAAAAACACAAATATCGGTCCATTTTAGTCGGGTGGTATGAAAATCGCCTGAAATGTCCAGATGAAATCGAGGACCAAGAGACTCTTATAGCATTCTTCTCCTAAATTATTATGTGTTTAGGGTTTTGCATCAGATTTCAAACACTAGCCATCGTCTTGTTCGAAAAAACAGATTTCAGTCCATTTTTGTCGTGTATTACGAAAATCGCCGAAAAGTCCAAATGAAATCGAGGACCGAGACACCCTCATAGCATTCTTCTCCTAAATATATAACAGTTATTCGGGTTCCGCGTCAGATTTCAAACACTAGCCACCCTTATAGCATTCTTCTTATAATGGATAGTGTTTGAAATTTGATGCGGAACCTAAAACACAGTTATAAATTTAGGAGAAGAATGCTATAAGAGTCTCGTGGTCCTCGATTTCATATGGACATTTCGGGCGATTTTTGTACCACTTGAATAAAATGGATCGATATCTGTATTTTTGGACCAGACGATTGCTAGTGTTTTATATCTGATGCGGAACCCAAAACACTATTATATATTTAGGAGAAGAATGCTATAAGGTTTTCTCAGTCCT
>NC_021162.2:14821969-14832975 GCF_000331145.2 Cicer arietinum | reverse complement strand
TTTTTCGACTAGACGATGGCTAGTGTTTGAAATCTGATGCGGAACCCAAAACACTGTTATATATTTAGGAAAAGAATGCTATAAGGATCTCTCGGTCCTCGATTTCATCTGGACATTTCAACGATTTTCGTACTACCCGACAAAAATGGACCGAAATCCATATTTTCGAACAAATCGATGGCTAGTGTTTGAAATCTGATGTGGAACCCGAAACACATTTATAAATTTAGGAGAAGAATGCTATCAGAGTCTCTTGGTCCTCGATTTCATCTGGAAATTTTGGGAGATTTTCGTGCCACCTGACTAAAATGGACTGATATATGTATTTTCAAACAACATGATGTCTAGTGTCTGAAATCTGAGGCAGAAACCGAAACATAGTTATAAATTTAGAAGAAGAATGCTATTAGGGTCTCTCGGTCCTCGATTTCATATGGACTTTTGGGGCAATTTTCGTACCACCTGACAATAATGGACCGAAATCTGTATTTTCGAACAAGACAATGGATAGTGTTGGGTACGAAACTCGCCCGAAAAGTTCCGATGAAATCGATGACCGAGGGTCCCTTATAACATTCTTCTTCTAAATTTATAATTGTGTTTCGGTTTCCATGTCAGATTTCAAACATTAGCCATCGTCTGGTTTGAAAATACAGATTTTGGTCCATTTTTGTCGAGGGTACGAAACTCGCCCGAAAATTTCCGATGAAATCGATGACCGAGGGTCCCTTATAACATTCTTCTTCTAAATTTATAATTGTGTTTCGGTTTCTACGTCAAATTTCAAACACTAGCAAAAACTTAGTTGAAAATATTATTTTCGATCCATTTTAATGGGGTGGTACAAAAATCACGCAAAATGTCCAGATGAAATCGAGGACCATGAGACTCTTATAGCATTCTTCTCCTAAATTTCTAACTGTGTTTCGGGTTCCGCGCCTGATTTCAAACACTATCCATCGTCTTGTTTGAAAATTTGGATTTCGATCCATTATTGTCGTGTGGTTCGAAAATAGCCCTAAACGTCTAGTTGAAATCGAGGACCCGAAGACCCTTATAGCATTCTTCTCCTAAATATATAACTGTGTTTCAGGTTTCCCATCAGATTTCAATCACTAGCCATCGTGTTGTAAGAAAATACAGATATTGAAACATTTTTGTCGAGGCTTACAAAAATCGCCCGAAAAGTCCAGATGAAATCGAGGACCGAACGACACTTATATCATTCTTCTCCTTAATATATAACAGTGTTTTGGGTTTTGCGTCAGATTTAAAACGCTAGCAATCGTGTGGTTCGAAATACAGATTTTAGTCATTTTTTGTCGAGGGTTATGAAAATTGCTCAAAAACTCCAGATGAAATCAAGGACCGAGAGACCCTTATAGCATTCTTCTTCTAAATTTATAATTGTGTTTCGGTTTCCATGTCAGATTTCAAACATTAGCCATCGTCTGGTTTGAAAATACAGATTTTGGTCCATTTTTGTCGAGGGTACGAAACTCGCCCGAAAATTTCCGATGAAATCGATGACCGAGGGTCCCTTATAACATTCTTCTTCTAAATTTATAATTGTGTTTCGGTTTCTACGTCAAATTTCAAACACTAGCAAAAACTTAGTTGAAAATATTATTTTCGATCCATTTTAATGGGGTGGTACAAAAATCACGCAAAATGTCCAGATGAAATCGAGGACCATGAGACTCTTATAGCATTCTTCTCCTAAATTTATAACTGTATAGATTTCAAACACTATCGATTGTCTTGTTCAAAAATACGGATTTCAGTCCTTTTTTGTCGGGTGATACGAAAATCACCCGAATAGTCGAGATGAAATCGAGGACCGGGAGACCATTATAGAATTCTACTCTTAAATATATAACAGTGTTTCGGGTTCTGCATCAGATTTCAAACACTAGCCATCGTATGGTTTGAAAATACAAATTTTGGTCCATTTGTGTAGAGGTATACGGAAATCGCTTGAAAAGTCTTGATGAATTCGAGGATCGAGAGACCCTTATAGCGTTCATCTTCTAAATTTGTAACTATGTTTCGGGTTCCGCATCAGTTTTCAAACACTAGCCATCATTTTGTTCAAAAACACGGATACTGTGTCAGATTTCAACCACTTGCCATCGTCTAGTACAAAAAGACAGATTTTTTCCCATTTTTGTCGAATGTTACGAAACTCTCCTGAAAAGTCTAGATGAAAATCGAGGACCGAGAGTCCCTTATATCATTCTTCTTCTAAATTGATAACTGTATTTCGGTTTCCGCATCAGATTTCTAACAATAGCCATCATCTTGTTCAAAAATACTAGTTTCGATCCATTTTAGTCGGGCGATACGAAAATAGCTCGAAATGTCCAGATGAAATCGAGGACCTGGAGACTCTTATAGCATTCCTCTCATCAATTTATAAATGTGTTTCGGGTTCCATGTCAGTTTTCAAACACTATCCATCTTCTTTTTCGAAAAACGGATTTGGGTCCATTTTTGTCAGATGGTACGAAAATTGCTCGAAAAGTCCAGATGAAATCGAGGATCGAGAGACCCTTTTGACATTCTTCTCTTAAATATATACTAGTGTTTAAGGTTTCGCGTCATATTTCAAACAATAGCCATCGTCTAGTTTGAAAATACAGATTTTGGTCCATTTTTGTCGAGGGGTACGAAACTCGCTTCAAAAGTTTAGATGAAATCAAGGACCGAGAGTCCCTTAGAGCATTCTTCTTCTAAATTTATAACTGTATTTTGGTTTCCGCGTCAGATTTCAAACCCTAGCCATCACCTTGTTCGAAAATATGGAGTTCGATCCATTTTAATCAGGTGGTTAAAAATCACCTGAAATGTTCAGATGAAATCGAGGACCAGGAAACTTTAATAGCATTCTTCTCCTAAATATATAAAAGTGTTTCGGGTACCGCATCAAATATCAAACATAAGCCATCGTCTGGTCCGAAAATACAAATTTTGATTCATTTTTGTAGAGGGATATCAAAATCGCCTTAAAAGTCCAGATGAAATCGAGTACCGAGAGACCCTCGTAGCATTTTTCTTCTAAATTTGTAAATGTGTTTCGGGTTCCGCGTCAGATGTCAAACACTAGCCATCATTTTGTTCAAAAACACAGATATCGGTCCATTTTAGTCGGGTGGTACGAAAATCGCCTGAAATGTCAAGATGAAATCGAGGACCAAAAGACACTTATAGCATTCTTCTCCTAAATTTATATATGTGTTTAGGGTTTCACGTCAGATTTCAAACACTAGCCATAATCTTGTTCGAAAATACGGATTTCTGTCCATTTTTGTCGTGTATTACGCAAATCGCCGAAAAGTCCAAATGAAATCGAGGATCGAGACACCCTCATAGCATTCTTCTCATAAATATATAACAGTTATTCGGGTTCCGCGTCAGATTTCAAACACTACCAATCGTCTATTCCGAAAATACATCTTTTGGTCCTTTTTGTCGAGGGGTACAAAATTCGCCCGAAAAGTCAAGAAGATATCGAGGAACGACAGACCCTTATAGCATTCTTATTATAGTGGATAGTGTTTGAAATTTGAAGCGGAACCTGAAACACAGTTATAAATTTAGAAGAAGAATGCTATAAGAGTCTCCTGGTCCTCGATTTCATATGGACATTTCGGGCGATTTTTGTACCACTTGACTAATATGGATCGATATCTGTATTTTTGGACCAGACGATTGCTAGTGTTTTAAATCTAATGCGGAACCCAAAACACCTTTATATATTTATGAGAAGAATGCTATAAGGTTTTATCAGTCCTGGATTTCATCTGGACTTTTCAAATGATTTTCGTACAAAGTGACAAAAATGGTCGAAATTTGTATTTTGGGGCCAAATGAGTGTTAATAATAATGGCCTCTGTTAGTTTAAAGATATGAAAGTTATTAAACAAATTATCAAAGATCGGTAGCGGAATATATTCAAGAGCAATGATTAACACAGCTACAAAGATTATCGATATATGAGAACAGAAACAATGCTTAATTCAGAATGTTAATCAAGACATAAAATCATTAATTCATACATTCAAGAATATGCATTTATGTAATATCAAAATAAAGAGTAGGGATAAGAAACAAGTGCACCAAGATTTATACTAGTTCAGCTATCAGTTTGATAGCCTACATCCAGTCCTGAAATCCAACAAGATTTCAGCCTTTTCCAATAGAATGAATTGAGAACTTTTTACAGATTGTCCAGCTTCCACAAAGCCTATCTATCTAACTCACTCACTCTTGTTTCTATACCACCTGATCCTTGGAGTTAATCGCCAAACTCACACAAGATCCAGGTGAAGCTTCTTCTTGATGATCTCACATCAACAAAGATAACTACCAGTTTCCTTACTGGATTTCTAAACCTTTCAATTTACAGAAAATTGTCTTTTTCAAAGAATTAAAGAATATCTAGACATTGACTCAATCACTATAGTATCTCACACAAAACGTATTTAGCCAATGGATATTTTGTGTGTTGTAAAACTTTTCTCTCAAAGGTGTTTATCAAAGGTATTCAAAAGTTATCAAAAAGTTTTCCAAACGTTTCTCAAAAGTTGTGAAAGTTATTTTCAAAAGTGATTGAATCAGCTTATATATATTCAGAAAAACACCAGGACAATCGATTGCTCAATCGATTTTATAATGTTTTAAAGCTAGGTAAATCAATTGTCCAATCGACTTTCGCATGTCTTGTTTTTCTTGAATCTTGATCATATAAGCATGAATCGATTTGCCAATAGATTCTTTTAATACATAAATCAGAACTGATACTATGATTGTATCAGAATCGTTTGAGTAATCTATTATAGGTGTTTTGTTCCAACAACGAGATCAAACACAATCGATTGCTCAGTCGATTCCATAGTCACAGTCATAATCGATTTGGCAATGAGCTGAATCCTTTCTGTAATCAAACATTAGCTTCAATCGATTCGTCAATCGATTGTGCTGATCACAGTGACTCAAACTTTTACATCAATCGACTTTGCAATCGATTGTGTTGATCACAATGACTCAGACCTTTTCGTCAATCGATTTGCTAATCGATTGTGCTTGTTACAGAACCTCAGCTATTTTGACAAAATCAATGTGCCAATCGATTTATTCAAAGTTGTTCTGATAAATGATTAGCTGCAATCGATTGCCACAAACATGGAGTTTAATAAATCTAATTCAATTGATGTCCCAATCGATTTGTTGGATCACAAAACTCATTTCTGATTTAAAAACTTTGTCACAATCGATTTGTCAATCGGTTGATTCCATACATGGTTGGTTCTGTGATTTGTAAAATCGATTAATCAATTGATTGCCCAATAGATTGTCCAATTGATTTGATTTGTCCCAGAACTCAGGTTTCACTAAAAACTTTTAACTAACTACTATGACACCTAATTACACTACACATAGTTGCATCTTTCTCAAGCATATTCTCCAACTTTGGTTGATTCCTTGAGTTGCAAGCTTTTGTTCCAAATGTATGGTGTCTGCTTGTTTGCCAGAAAAGTTTCTTAATTCAAATCATTAGATCAATCAAATATTTCATGTGCACTGTCTGTTTGGGAATTAAATAAAAAACATGATCAAGAAAGTTCATGACTTACAAACTCCCCCTTTTTGGTTTAATGACAAACACACAGTTTAACCTTGAGATTATTTTAAAATCTCCCCCTGAGTTTTGGAATGTATGATACATTTAAAAAAAAGAGCACAACAGGGTACATTATTAAGTATCATAATGCAATGTATCAGATATCACAAGTTAGTATTCAACCAGGGCAATATCACAACAGAGCTAATATCATATCAGCAATGTCATATCAGAGCATTATGATATCAAAGCTTATTAGAGCATTCCATGATAAAAAATTATAAGTCCAGTGCAGAGCATATAAGTCAATGATACCAATCATGTATGTAATATCACACAACATTTCATTACATTATATCAGAGCAAATCATGTAATATCACTCAAGTTAAACCAATCTCCCCCTTTTGTCATTTAATACAAAAAGAAATTACAAGAGAGAGTTGATTAAACCAAAAGAAACATAAGATATATACACACAAAAATTTCAAAAACAGCATATCAAAGCAATACTAGAACATGACAAATCAACAAAGAAACCAAATCCTAGTCAACTAATCTAGGGCTGTTCCTCATTATTATCAGCGGGAGAAGGAGAGACTGTTATATTAACCTCAGCGAGTGTCTCCTCCCCATGAGGCTCAGAGCTATCTAGGTTGGATGGGTTTGGATCTTCAGTTAATTGTCGTCCAATCTCAGCAATGTCTTCAAAAGACATTTTGAGACCCAAGTGCTCTTGGATTGCAGCGACATCTTGAACTACGGAGTTCAAAGTTGCTTGGAGCTTTTGCAGAGAGGCCTCCACCTTAGCATTGTGGGCAGCCTGTGATGCTATCAGCTCCAGCAGCTTAGCCATAATCTTAGATGGTGCTTCAGCAGGCTCAGTCGATTCCGCACTTGGTTGTGGTTGTTCAGTAGTAGGCGGAGCTCTAGTCCATATGCCATTGATGCGTCTCAGTTGCATTTGGTTAACTATTGATTCACCAAATGTGAGGGTGGTTTTGACAGATTCTTCATTGGCCAGAGACACCTTGAAATGCCTCAGAATCTTCATAACCAGTTGGGGATAGGGAAGCAGGTGCTTGCCTTGTGCTGATTTGATCATATTCAGTAGCACTATCCAAGCCCAGCTCATCCTGAGCTCTTTGTACAGTCCCCATAGAAGGATTATGTCCAGCCGCTGTACAACTGCGTGATTGTCGGCGCGAGGTACTAACATACGTGTTAGCACGTACATAAGCATCTGGTGATGAACCTTCATTTGACCTGTTGGAAGGGATACCTTCTCAACAAATCCTTCGATCATCAGTTCCTGTGTGGCCACATGCTTGTCCATTGATGATTCCCATCCTTCATCATCAAAGGCATCTTCTGCTCTTCCATCAATGGTTTGACCATAGAATGGTAAACCAGTCAGCTTGGAAAATTCCTCAAAAGTCATTGAGATCTTTTTACCCTTTACTTCAGCAGCAAATCCAGTTTTGGTTATCTTGAAAGTGGAGTAAAAAGCTCTAATTAACTTTGGGTAAATTTCCAGTGAGCAAGAAAGGAAATCCACCAGTCCATGAAATCTCAAATGGTTTTGGAAGGTAAAACCATTTGAATCAAAGTATGTGAAATCCAAAGTCCTCGCCTCTTGGATTTTTCTTTTCAAGAAGGAAGAAGGCAGAGAAGTATCTTCAACTTGTTTATCTTTAGAAGGCAGAGCCTTCTTTGGTTGAGGGGAAGTCTTCTTCTTTTTCTGGGTAGCTCCCTTCGTAGCATCACCCATAAGTTTTTCCGTTGGAGGAGATTTCCTCTTTTTGGTAGGTTCCTGAGAAGTAGCAACAGTTTTTCCCTTATCCTTAGCCAGTACCTTGTGAGTAGGTATGGAAACTCTTTTGGCTGGAGGTGAAGGAGGTGGAGGTGAAGGTGTTCTTCCACTTGAAGTAGAAGATGAATCCAATGAAATTGATTTGGATGAAGATGATGGACGCCTTGCAGTTTGTTTGACGCGTGCCATTGTAGTTTGTAGAAGGAAGATTGTTGAGATGATTGACTGAGAAGGATTGAGAAGCAGAAAAATTGAGTATTGGTAAGAAAACTGAGAGTAGAAGGTGAAAAATGGGTTGAGAAATCGATTTAGGGTTTATATAGAACTGTTTAGAATCGATTTCCCAATCGATTGTTTTTCACTTCTGGGTTTACCAAATCGATTGCCCAATCGATTAGGTTACCGTTGTTTGAAAAGTATCCGTTACACCCACTTCCAACGGCTATAATTTTTCAAAACGGATATCTTGTAAATCGATTTGCCAATCGATTTCGGAATTGATCCTTCTTTACTAAATCGATGTCCAAATCGATTTTCTCATAAGTTCAGAAAACTTCAAAAACTCAACATCGATTTCCAAATTGATTCACATAAGTGCAGGTCCAAAACAAAATTGATCCAATCGATGCTCGGGTTTGAGATTTGAGAACTTCTCAAATTTGTGGATATCTTGAACAACCAATCGATTCCCAAATCGATTCTTTAAACACTTTTCCACATCTATAATTGATTTCCCAATCAATTGAGTTAATCCAATCTTCAACAATCTGACTTCTGAGATGTGATAAATCGATTATGAAATCGATTCCATTGTTTGTGACATAGAGAAATAAAACACTAAGTACCACAAATTCGATTATGCAATCGATTATCGTGTTTCCAATTTGACAATTTGAAACACTGTGCATCATAAATCGATTATACAATCGATTTTGTAATGCATTTTTCCTATCTGGTCACAGAATAATCGATGTAGCAATCGATTTGTCATATGGATCAGATTTCATTGAGATCTATAATACCAAGTTTCATTCTTATAAAGAAGAAATTGTCCTTGGGCAAGGCCTTGGTGAAAATATCAGCCAACTGATCAGTTGTATTGACATATTCAAGTTTGATCTTACCCTGTTGATATTGATCTCTAATGAAGTGATGCCTAATCTCTATATGCTTAGTTCTAGAATGCATGACAGGGTTCTTAGTGATATTAATAGCACTAGTATTATCACACATGATGGGCACTGTACCTAGATCAACACCAAAATCAGAGAGGTGTTGCTGCATCCAAAGAATCTGTGCACAACAGCTACCAGCAGCTACATACTCAACTTCAGCACTTGAGAGTGCAACACTGTTTTGTTTCTTGCTATGCCAAGAAACAAGATAGTTCCCTAGTAGTTGGCAAGTACCAGATGTACTCTTTGTTATTCAATATGATCTCTATTGATTAAAAAGGTATATGACGGTTTTTAAAAAATTCAACAAGATTGATAATCAATTTAACAAAAGAACACTTTTATTAAACTAATGATCAATCACGGTCCCAAGGAATTGATTCTAAGCGAAGGTTCACACTTACATGTATTGACCAATTACTAGTTCAACACATACATAAATTGTTCTACAAATTAATAAAGATACAAGCATGCAATCAAGATTAATCATACAATCATACAATGAAACAATGTAATAGAGAGTAAGGGATAGAGAGTAGTGCACCACAACTTTTATATTGGTTCAGCCGTCTATCTGACGACCTACGTCCATTCCCGAAATTAAATGATTTCGGCCTTTCTCAATAGAATCTTTCAGAGTGTTTTACAGATGTTTCAGCGCTCTCGGCCTATCAAACTTAAAACTCTCTCTCTATTCTATTTGGCAACCACTGTATCCCAGAGTTTATCTACAAACTCTTCAAAGATCACAGTAAAGCTTCTTCTTGATGAGCCCTCTCAACAATGAAGATAACTACCAGTTTCACTACTGGATTTTTATCAGTTCTTTCTTTACAAAATCTTTGTTACAGAAAATATAAAAGATATACAGAATTTGGTCTCAATCACTTGCATTGAATCTCACACAAGAAGTTGTTTGTCCATTTGAGTGTTTGTGAGATCATTCTCTTTTTCTCTCAAGATGTCTTTTTCAGCTCTCTATTGATTATGAATAATCGTTGGTTCTGGGTCTGAAAAAGCAATATCAAAGGTTATTCAAATGTTATCAACAGTTATTAGAGAAAGTGATTGAAAACCATTTATATAGTTTCTGAAAAACAACATATAAATTTCCCAATCGATTCGTTAATGTAATAAAACAGGCCCAATCAATTTGCCAATCGATTATCGCATGTCTTGTTTTTCTTGAATCTTGAAACTACATAAACTAATCAATTACCTAATCGATTATTTTTAAAAAATACTTTTTAGAAAATTATGTGTAGTTAATAGTTGACTCGATTGCATAATCGATTTAAGATGTTTTCTTCCAAGAACGAGATCAAAACAATCGATTACCAAGTCGATTCATTAAGTCACATAATCGATTCATTAATACACATAATAGATTTGGCCATATATTGAGTGTTCCCTGTAACTCAAATTTATTGTGTCAATCGATTTGCCAATCGATTTGGTTTAAAACAGGGATTTAGCTTATTTCAAGTAAATCAATGTGCCAATCGATTAAGTGTTATGTTCCTGGAAAATGATTTTACCAGTTTGTTCAGTGCAATCGATTGATACCAAACTTGTTTCAATGGAATATTTCACAATGGATTGTCCAATCGATTGTGTTTGTCACAGACCATGTTCTTTATGAAATCTTATTTACGAAATCGATTTACCAATCGATTAGCGTATTAAATGGCTTGGCCCTGTGACTTGCACAATTGATTTGTCAATCGATGTATCTAATCAGTTTTAGTCTTTGTGATTTAAACAATCGATGTGCCAATCGATTAGGGTGCTAAACGGCTTGCCTCTGACTTGCACAATTTTTATCAATGATTGTGCCAGTCGATTGCCTAATCGATTGTTTAATCACACACTACACACTTTCATACAACCCTTTTACAGAATCGATTTGCTCAGTAGATTTTCCAGCTTTTGTTGATTTCTTGAGTTCCAAGCAATTGTCTCAAGTATGTAGGGTTGAATTGTTGTTCCTGAAATCTTACTCAGTTAAAATGTTAGATTTATCACATAATGTATGAACATTGTATGTTTGTTAATTATGTCAAAATTAGGATTAATGGGACCTAAGTCCAACAAGTTGTTGAAAGAAAGAATAGAACACTACAAGAAATGGCAAGAACTATTTTAGAATAATCAAATGTTGAAAGATACTTTTGGGCAGAAGCCATAATTATCAGAAAAATCATCAACAAAACTCCATACGAAATCTGGAAAAACAGAAAACCAAACATCTCTTACTTTCATATTTTTGGGTGTTATTGTTACATTTTAAACAACAAAGATCTTATTGGAAAATTTGATGCAAAATCCGACAAAGCAATCTTTCTTGGATACTCAACCGAATCTAAAGGTTATAGAGTGTTCAATTTGAGAACTAAC
>NC_021162.2:14821086-14821830 GCF_000331145.2 Cicer arietinum | reverse complement strand
CAGGCTTGACTCATAGGTGTATCAATGGATTTAAACTTATCAAAACCAAACTTCTTTAAAATATCATTACAGTATTTGGTTTGACTTAGGAAAATGCCATTCTTGCTTTGCTTAATTTGAAATCCCAAGAAGTAAGTTAATTCTCCCATCATGGACATTTCAAATTTTCCTTTCATTGTATTTTCAAATTCTTTGCAAAGCTTATTGTTTGTTGATCCAAATATTATGTCATCAACATAAATTTGGACCAATAGAATGTCTTTTCCTTGTCTTTTGATGAAAGTGTCTTATCCACATTTCCCCTTGAAAATTTTTCTTGTAAGAGGAAATTGCTCAGCTTTTCATACCAAGCCCTTGGAGCTTGTTTCAAGCCATAGAGGGCTTTTGTCAGTTTAAACACATGATTTGGAAGCTTAGGATCTTCAAAACCAGGTGTTTGACTCACAAAAACTTCCTCTTGGATGTCTCCATTTAAAAAGGCACTTTTAACATCCATTTGATAAAGTTTAAAGTCCATTATACATGCATAAGCAAGCAGGATTCTAATGGCTTCTAGTCTAGCTACTGGGGCATAGGTTTCATCATAGTCTATTCCCTCCTCTTGGTTGTAACCCTTGGCCACTAGCCTAGCTTTGTTCCTAGTAATTACCCCATTCTCATCCATTTTGTTTCTAAACACCCACCTAGTTCCTATGACATGTTTATCTTCTGGTTTTGGAACTAGAATCCACACTTTGTTTCTCT
>NC_021162.2:14817783-14820474 GCF_000331145.2 Cicer arietinum | reverse complement strand
GGTTCTTTTATTGTAGATTCTATAGGCTTTACTAGACTGGGAATAACCTAGAAAGATACCCTCATCTGCCTTAGGATCAAACTTACCTAGATGTTCTTTGCCATTGTTTAACACAAAGCACTTGCATCCAAAGACCCTAAAGTAAGAGATATTTGGTTTTCTACCCTTGTATAACTCATAGGGAGTTTTTCTAAGTATTGGCCTAATAAGAACTCTATTCACTACATGTGTGGCAGTGTTTATAGCATCAGCTCAGAAAAACTTAGGAAGATTTGAGTCTTTAAGCATAGTCCTAGCTAGTTCCTCTAAAGACCTATTCTTCCTTTCTACTACTCCATTTTGCTGTGGAGTTCTAGGGGTTGAGTATATATGGTGAATTCCGTTCTGTTCACAGTAAGAATTAAAGGAATCATTCTGGAATTCTCCACCATGATCACTCTTGATGGATATAATTTTCTGGTTCTTCTCATTTTGAACTAAAATAGCAAATTTTTTGAAAATTGAGAATGCCTCACTCTTGTGAGTCAGAAAAAATGTCCAAGTATACCTAGAGTAATCATCTACCAACACATAACCATACAAGTTTCCTCCAAAACTTCTAACCTGAGACGGACCAAAAAGATCCATATGTACCAACTGCAAGACCCTATTGGTTTGAACTAAGTCTATAGGGGAGAAAGAAGACTTAACTAGTTTACTCTTCTCACAGGAGTCACACAACCTATCCTTAGAGAATTTTCTATTTGGAAGTCCTAGTACTAACTGCTTACTAACTAGTTTGTTCAAGTGGTCCATATGAATATGAGCCACTCTCTTATGCCACAACCAGTTCTCATCAGCATTAGATAATAAGCAACAGATATCATTTGCAGGTAAGGAATCAAAATCTATCATGTAAATGTTGTTAACTCTTTTACCTGCCAATTTCATGCCTTTAACTTCCCTATGCTCAAGTGTACCAGACAGAGAAGTAAAGTGTACCTGAAATCCTTTGTCACACAGCTGACTAATACTCAGTAAATTGTGTTTCAAACCTTCGACGAATAAGACGTCTTTGATAACAACAATTGATTTGCTTCCTATATCTCCAATGCCTAGGATCTTCCCTTTGTTTTTGTCACCATATTTGACAAATCCGCCATCTTTTAAGTTCAGAGACAAGAATTTTGACTTGTCTCCAGTCATATGCTTGGAACATCCACTATCTAGGTACCATGACTGAGTCCTGGATGTCAAGCATATCTGCAAAAATGATTCAAGTTTTGGTTTTAGGTACCCAATTTAAATTGGGTCCTGGAGGATTAGTTCAAATACTTGTGTCTTAACTTTCCAAATTTGTTTCCATCCTCTATTGGCCAGTTTTTTCAGTTTACAATTAAAAACCTTATGACCCTTTTTACAACAAAAGTGGCTTACAACAGCAGAGGGTGAATTCTGATTTGGTTTAGTGAAGATATCATGCATATGCTTAGATCTATCATTCTTTTTAACATTCATGATTTGTCTATAGCCAAGTCCAAATTTAACATTTAGATTTCTTTGGTTTCCAAGAAGCATATCTAAATTGCTTTTACCACTGTTGAACTTATCTAAATCACATTTCAGTGCATAAGTTTCCCTTTTCAGATTCTCATTTGTGTCTTTAAGACACTCATGTTTCAAATTAATCTTTGAGCTTGAGGGCTTTCTTGACTTGCCATCTTTCTTTTTCAGAAATTTCTTGAATTTTCTGACTAACATACCTATCTCAGGCTCTTCATCAGATTCACTTTCTGAATCTTTAGTATCTGGTTTAGATTTCACTTTGTGAGTTTGAGCCTTCACTGAAAGTCCTTTGTTTTTCCTATTAGGCTGTTCTGACTCATCTAATCTGTGCAGTTCCATCTCATGCTCCCTGAGCTTTCCAAATAGAGTGGCAATTGTCATGTTTGCAAGATCCTTTGATTCAGCAATGGCAGTGATCTTGGGTTGCCATTCTCTTGTCAAGCATCTCATTACTTTTCCTATTTGTTGCTCATTGTCCACGATTTTTCCTAGAGCATGTAGATTGTTGATGATATGAGTGAACCTTGTCTTCAAGTCATTGATTGACTCATCCTTCTTCATGTTGAACAATTCATACTCAGGCATTAGAGTATTTGTTCTGGCTCTTTTCACATCTGTAGTACCTTCATGTGGTTCATGAAGTGTGTCCCACATTTCCTTTTCCGTCTTGTAGTTTGACACCCTAAAGAATTCGTCGGTGCTTAAGGCAGAGGTAATAATGTTTTTAGCCTTAGCATTGTATCCAACCTTTTTCTTGTCATCCTCAGACCAGTCTGATCTGGGCTTAAGAATTGTTGATTCACCTGTGCCAGCAAGGGTTGGTACAAAAGGACCATCTATAACAGCTTCAAGAACGTCAAGGCTGCATGCTTCAAGAAAGATCAACATCCTCTCCTTCCAATACATGTATGCTGCTCCATTGAATGCTGGAGGCTTTGTCAATGATGCTCCTTCTCCCAGAAAATCTGCAGAGCACATTTTATCTTTGATGACAGTTAGTCTACACAAAGAACAGGCTCTTGATGCCAATTGTTAATAATAGTGGCCTCTGTTAGTTTAAAGATATGAGAGTTATTAAACAAATTATCAAAGATCGGTAGCGGAATATATTCAGGAGCAATGATTGAAACAGTTTGCAAATGTTAT
>NC_021162.2:14814863-14817325 GCF_000331145.2 Cicer arietinum | reverse complement strand
AGTATCTCACACAAAAAGTATTTAGCCAATGGATATTTTGTGTGTTGTAAAACTTTTCTCTCAAAGGTGTTTATCAAAGGTATTTAAAAGTTATCAAAAAGTTTTCCAAACGTTTCTCAAAAGTTGTGAAAGTTATTTTCAAAAGTGATTGAATCAGCTTATATATATTCAGAAAAACACCAAGACAATCGATTGCTCAATCGATTTTATAATGTTTTAAAGCTAGGTAAATCAATTGTCCAATCGACTTTCGCATGTCTTGTTTTTCTTGAATCTTGATCATATAAGCATGAATCGATTTGCCAATCGATTCTTTTAATACATAAATCAGAACTGATACTATGATTGTATCAGAATCGATTGAGTAATCGATTATAGGTGTTTTGTTCCAACAAGGAGATCAAAACAATCGATTGCTCAGTCGATTCCATAGTCACAGTCATAATCGATTTGGCAATAAGCTGAATCCTTTCTGTAACTCAAACATTAGCTTCAACCGATTCGTCAATCGATTGTGCTGATCACAGTGACTCAGACTTTTACATCAATCGACTTTCCAATCGATTGTGCTGATCACAATGACTCAGACCTTTTCGTCAATCGATTTGCTAATCGATTGTGCTTGTTACAGAACCTCAGCTATTTTGACAAAATCAATGTGCCAATCGATTTATTCAAAGTTGTTCTGATAAATGATTAACTGCAATCGATTGCCTAATCGATTCCCACAAACTTGGAGTTTAAGAAATCTAATTCAATTGATGTCCCAATTGATTTGTTGGATCACAAAACTCATTTCTGATTTAAAAACTTTGTCACAATCAATTTGTCAATCGATTGATTCCATACATGGTTGGTTCTATGATTTGTAAAATCGATTAATCAATTGATTGCCCAATCGATTGTCCAATTGATTGGATTTTTCCCAAAACTCAGGTTTCACTAAAAACTTTTAACTAATCGATTGCCCAATCGATTCATGTAGTGAAAACACTTGTTCTGAGTCAGACAATCGATTTATCAATTGATTCATCAATTGACTTATTAGTTGATTGATTTATATTCATTGGAAAAGACTTTAGCATGAGACAATAGTGATTAGTCCAATAAACTAACTACTATGGATCCTAATTACACTACACATAGTTGCATCTTTCTCAAGCATATTCTCCAACTTTGGTTGATTCCTTGAGTTGCAAGCTTTTGTTCCAAGTGTATGGTGTCTGCTTGTTTCTCTGAAAAGTTTCTTAATTCAAATCATTAGATCAATCAAATATTTCATATGTACTGTCTGTTTGGGAATTAAATAAAAAACATGATCACAAAAGCTCATGACTTACAATGAGGGCTAGTGTTTTGATATTTGATTCGGAACCCGAAACATAGTTGTAGATTTTGGAGAAGAATGCTATAAGGGTCTCTCGTCATCGATTTCATCTAGACTTTTCGGGCGATTTTCGTACCACTTGACTAAAATGGAACAAAATCTGTATTTTCGAACATGATGATAGCTATTGTTTGAAATCTGACGCGGAAACCAAAACACAGTTATAAATTTCGAAGAAGAATGCTTTAAGAGACTCTTAGTCCTCGATTTCATTTGGACTTTTCGAGCGAGTTTTGTACCCCTCGAAAAAAGGGACCAAAATCTGTATTTTTCGACTAGACGATTGCTAGTGTTTGAAATCTGATGCGGAACCCAAAACACTATTATATATTTAGGAAAAGAATGCTATAAGGGTCTCTCGGTCGTCGATTTCATCTGGACTTTTCAACGATTTTCGTACTACTCGATAAAAATTGACCGAAATCCGTATTTTCGAACAAATCGATAGCTAGTGTTTGAAATCTGATGTGGAACCCGAAACACATTTATAAGTTTAGGAGAAGAATACTATAAGACTCTCTTGGTCCTCGATTTCATCTGGACTTTTCAACGATTTTCGTACTACTCGATAAAAATTGACCGAAATCCGTATTTTCGAACAAATCGATAGCTAGTGTTTGAAATCTGATGCGGAACCCAAAACACTATTATATATTTAGGAAAAGAATGCTATAAGGGTCTCTCGGTCCTCGATTTCATATGGACTTTTAGGGCAACTTTCGTACCACCCGACAATAATGGACCGAAATCTGTATTTTCGAACAAGACAATGGATAGTGTTTGAAAACTGATGCAGAACCCGAACCACAGTTATAAATTTAGGAGAAGAATGCTATTAGAGTCTCCTGGTCTCGATTTTATCTAGTGATTTTCGGGCGATTTTTGTACCACCCGAATAAAATGGACCGAAATTTGCATTTTCGATCAAATTGATGGCAATTGTTTGAAATCTTACGCGGAAACCGAAACACATTTATAAATTTAGAAGAAGAATGTTATAAGAGTCTATTGGTCCTCGATTTCATCTGGATTTTTCGGGTGATTTTCGTACCACCCTTCTAAAATGGATCTAAAT
>NC_021162.2:14813455-14814557 GCF_000331145.2 Cicer arietinum | reverse complement strand
GTCTCTCGGTCCTCGATTTCATCTGGACTTTTCGGCAATTTTCGTACTAATCGACAAAAATAGACTTAAATCTGTACTTTCAAACAAGACGATGGCTAGTGTTTGAAATCTGATGTTGAACCCGAAACACTGTTATATATTTAGGAGAAGAATTCTATATGGGTTTCCTAGTCCTCAATTTCATCTGGACTATTCAGGCAATTTTCGTACAACCCGACAAAAATGGACCGAAATCCGTATTTTCGAACAAGACGATGGAGAGTGTTTGAAATCTGACACAGAACCCAAAACACAGTTATAAATTTAGGAGAAAAATGCTATAAGAGTATCCTGGTTCTCGATTTCATATGTACATTTCGGGCTTGTTTCGTTCCCCTCGACAAAAATGGACCAAAATATGTATTATCAAACTAGATGATGGTTAGTGTATGAAATCTGATGCGGAACCTGAAACACTATTATATATTTAGCAGTAGAATATTAAAAGGGTCACTCAGTCCTCGATTTCATTTTGACAATTTGGGCGATTTTCGTACCACTCGACAAAAATGGACCAAAATCCGTTTTTTCGAACCAGACTATGGTTAGTTTTTTAAATCTGATGCGGAATCCGAAATATTTGTTATAAATTTAGGAGAATAAAGAAATAAGGGATTCCTGGTCCTCCATTTCATTTGGACTTTTCGGGCCATTTTCGTACTACCCGATAAAAATGGAACGAAATATGTATTTTCGGACCAGACTATGGCTTGTATTAGAAATGTGACGTGGAACCCGAAACACAGTTATATATTTAGGAGAAGTATGCATTAAGATACCCGACTAAAATGGACCGAAATCTGTATTTTCGAACAAGACGATGGCTAGTGTTTGAAATCTGACGCCGAAATCGAAATATAGTCGTAAATTTAGAAGAATGCTATAAGGGTCACTCGGTCCTCGATTTCATCTAGACTTTTTGGGCGATTTTCATACCCTCGACAAAAATTGACCAAAATCTGTATTTTCATACCAGACGATTCTTAGTGTTTGAAATCTGACACGTAACCCGAAAACTGTTATATATAAAGCAGAAGAATGATATAAGGGTCGCTCGGTCCGG
>NC_021162.2:14809907-14812896 GCF_000331145.2 Cicer arietinum | reverse complement strand
CATATTTTCGAACAAGATGATGGCTAGTGTTTGAAATCTGACATGGAACCCGAAACACATTTATAAATTTATAAGAAGAATGCTATAAGGGTCTCTCGGTCCTCGATTTCATATGGACTTTTCGAGCGATTTTTGTACCCCTCGACAAAAATGGACCAATATATGTATTTTCTGACCAGACGATGGCTAGTGTTTGAAATCTGACGCGGAACCCAAAACCCTGTTATATATTTAGGAGAAGAATGTTATAAGGGTCTCCCGGTCCTCGGTTTCATCTGGACTTTTCGGGCGATTTTCGTACCACACGACAAAAATGGACCGAAATCCGAATTTTCAAACAAGACGATGGATAGTGTTTGAAATCTGACGTGGAACTTGAAACACAATTATTTTTTTAGGAGAAGAATGCTATAAGAGTCTCTTGGTCCTCGATTTCATCTGGATATTTCTGGCGATTTTTTTACCACCCGACTAAATTGGACCGAAATCCGTATTTTCGAACAAGACGATGGCTACTGTTTGAAATGTGACGCGGAACCCGAAACACATTTATAAATTTAGAAGATGAATGCTATAAGGTTCTCTCGGTCCTCGACTACATTTTGACTTTTCGGGCGAGTTTTGTACCCCTCGACAAAAATTGACCAAAATATGTGTTTTCGGACCTAACGATGGCTAGTGTTTGAAAGCTGACGAGGAACCGGAAACACGGTTATATATTAAAGAGAAGAATGCTATAAGGGTTTCCCAGTCCTCGATTTCATTTGGACTTTTGGATAGATTTTCGTAACTCACGAGAAAAATGGACAGAAATCTGCATTTTCGGACCAGAAGATGGCAAGTGTTTGAAATTTGATGCGGAACCTGAAATACTGTTCTAAATTTAGGAGAAGAATGCTATAAGGGTTTCCAGATCCTAAATTTCATCTGGAGTTTTCGGGTGATTTTCGAAGAAGACAATGGCTAGGGTTTGAAATCAGACGCTGTGAAGATATTATCAGGACTTTTGTATCAAAACTAGTGGTATTATACGGAATCTGAAACACATTTATAAATTTAGGAGAAGAATTCGGTAAGGGTTTTCCGGTCCTCGATTTCATCTGAACTTTTCGGGTGATTTTTATACCACTAGACTAAAATGGATATAAATTCGTATTTTCGGACCAAATGATGGCTAGTGTTTCAAATTTGACATGGAACCGGAAATACAATATTAAATTTAGAAGAAGAATTCTATAAGAGTCTCTCGGTCGTCGATTTCATTTGGACTTTTCGGGCGATTTTCGTACCCCTCGAAACAAATGGACCAAAATCTATATTTTCGGACCAGACGATAGCGAATGTTTGAAATCTGACCCGGAATCCGAAACACTGTTATATATTTTGGAGAAAAATGTTATAAGGGTCTCCATGTCCCCCATTTCATTTGGTATTTCCGGGTGATTTTCGTACCACTCAACTAAAATGGACCGAAATTTATATTTTAAAAAAAAAAAATGGCTAGTGTTTGAAATCCGACACGGAACTCGGAACACAATTATAAATTTAGGAGAAGAATGCTATAAGGGTCTCTCGATCCTCGATTTCATGTGGACTTTCAGGAGATTTTCTTACCCCTCAACAAAAAGGACCGAAATACATATTTTGTTTCATTTTAGTAGGGTGGTACGAAAATCGTCCAAAAAGTCCAGATGAAATCAAGGACCGGGAGACCTTTATAACATTCTTTTTCAAAATGTATAATTATATTTAAGGTTCCACTAAAGATTTCAAACACTTACCATCGTTTTGTTCGAAAATACGAATTTCGCCCGAAAAGACCAAATGAAATCGAGGACCACGTGACCTTTATAGCATTCTTCGCCTAAATTTATAACTTAGTTTCGGGTTCCGCTTCAGATTTCAAACACTAATAATTGTCTTGTTCGAAAATACGGATTTTGGATTATTTTTGTCGATTAGTACGAAAATAACATGAAAAGCCCAGATGAAATCGAGGACCGGGAGACCCTTATTGCATTCTTCTCCTAAATTTAAAAATTGAGTTTCCGTTTCCGCCTCAGATTTCAAACACAAGCAATTGTAGACGCTGTGAAGATATTATCAGGACTTTTGTATCAAAACTAGTGGTATTATATGGAATCTGAAACACATTTATAAATTTAGGAGAAGAATTCGATAAGGGTCTTCCAGTCCTCGATTTCATCTGAACTTTTCGGGCGATTTTTAAACCACTAGACTAAAATGGATAGAAATCCGTATTTTTGGACCAAACGATGGCTAGTGTTTCAAATTTGACAAGGAACCCGAAATACAATATTAAATTTAGAAGAAGAATGCTATAAGGGTCTCTCGGTCGTCGATTTCATTTGGACTTTTCGGGCGATTTTCGTACCCCTCGAAAAAATGGACCAAAGTCTATATTTTCGGACCAGACGATGGCTAGTGTTTGAAATCTGACCCGGAATCCGAAACACTGTTATATATTTTGGAGAAAAATGTTATAAGGGTCTCCATGTCCCCCATTTCATTTGGTATTTCCGGGTGATTTTCGTACCACTCAACTAAAATGGACCGAAATTTATATTTTAAAAAAAAAAAATGGCTAGTGTTTGAAATCCGACACGGAACTCGGAACACAATTATAAATTTAGGAGAAGAATGCTATAAGGGTCTCTCGATCCTCGATTTCATGTGGACTTTCAGGAGATTTTCTTACCCCTCAACAAAAAGGACCGAAATACATATTTTGTTTCATTTTAGTAGGGTGGTACGAAAATCGTCCAAAAAGTCCAGATGAAATCAAGGACCGGGAGACCTTTATAACATTCTTTTTCAAAATGTATAATTATATTTAAGGTTCCACTAAAGATTTCAAACACTTACCATCGTTTTGTTCGAAAATACGAATTTCGCTCGAAAAGACCAAATGAAATCGAGGACCATGAGACCCTTATAGCATTCTTCGCCTAAATTTATAACTTAGTTT
>NC_021162.2:14807140-14809833 GCF_000331145.2 Cicer arietinum | reverse complement strand
CGATTATTAGAAATAAAACATGAAAAGCCCAGATGAAATCAAGGACCGGGAGACCCTTATTGCATTCTTCTCCTAAATTTAAAAATTGAGTTTCCGTTTCCGCCTCAGATTTCAAACACAAGCAATTGTATTGTTCGAAAGTACGGATTTCAGTCCATTTTTGTCGGGTGGTACAAAATTCGCCCAAAAAGTCCAGATGAAATCGAGGATCGGGAGACCCTTATTGCATTCTTCTCCTAAATTTATAACAGAGTTTTAAGATTCGCGTCAGGTTTCAAACTCTAGACATCGTCTTGTCCAAAAATACAGATTTCAATCCATTTTAGTCTAGTGGTATGAAAATCGCCCAAAAAGTCCAGATGAAATCGAGGACCGGGAGAGCCTTATAGCGTTCTCCTTCTAAATTTATAATTGTGTTTCGGGTCTCGGGTCAGATTTCAAATACTAACAATAGTCTTGTTCGATAATACGGATTTTGGTCCATTTTAGTCAGGTGGTACGAAAGTTACCCGAAAAGTCTAGATGAAATCTAGGATTGGGAGTCCCTTATATCATTCTTCTTCAAAATTTATAGTTGTATTTCGGGTTCCGCGTCAGATTTCAAACACTAGCTATAGTCTTTTTCGAAATTACGGATTTATGTTAATTTTAGTTGGATAGATGAAAATCGCTGGAAAAGTCCAGATGAAATCGCTGGAAAAGTCCAGATGAAATCGAGGACCGAGAGACCCTTATAGCATTTTTCTCCAAAATTTATAAATGTGGGTCGAGTTCCGCGCTAGATTTTAAATACTAGCCCAAGTCTGGTCCTAAAATACAAATTTTAATCCATTTTTGTCGAGGGGTACGAAAATCACCCAAAAAGTGAAGATGAAATCGAGGACCGAGAGACCCTTATAGCATTCATCTCCAAAATTTATAATTGTGTTTCGGGTTCCGCCTCAGATGTTAAACACTAGCAATTGTCTTGTTCGAAAATACGGATTTCGGTCCATTTTTGCCGGGTGGTACGAAAATCACCCAAATAGTCCATATGAAATCGAGGACAGGGAGACCCTTATATCATTTTTCTCCTAAATTTATAACCGAGTTTCGGGATCCGCGTCAGTTTTCAAACATTAGCAATCATGTTGTTCGAAAATACGGATTTCAGTCCATTTTTTGTCTGGTGGGATACCCGGATAGCATTCTTCTCCAAAATTTATTACTGGTTTTTAAGTTCCGCACCACATTTCAAACATTTGTCATCGTCTGACGCAGAACTCGAAACTCAGTTATAAATTTAGGAGAAGAATGTTACAAGAATCTTCTTCTCCTCGATTTCATCTGGACTTTTCGGGAAATTTTCGTACCCCTCGACAAAAATGGACCAAAATATGTATTCTCGAAACTTAGTTGAAATCAGCCGCGGAACCCGAAACATAGTTATAAATTTTGGATAAGAATGCTATAAGGGTTTCCCGGTCTGGAGGTTTTCATAACACCCGACAAAAATGGACTGAAATCAGTATTTCCGAAACAGAATTCTATAAGGGTCTCTCGATCCTCGATTTCATCTGGACTTTTCGGCTGATTTTCATACCACTAGACTAAAATGGATTGAAATCCGTATTTTCGGACCAGACGATTGCTAGTGTTTGAAATTTGACATGGAAACCGAAATACAGTTATAAATTTAGAAGAAGAATGCTATAACGGTCTCTCAGTCGTCGATTTCATCTGGACTTTTCGGCTGATTTTCATACCACTAGACTAAAATGGATTGAAATCCGTATTTTCGGACCAGACGATTGCTAGTGTTTGAAATTTGACATGGAAACCGAAATACAGTTATAAATTTAGAAGAAGAATGCTATAACGGTCTCTCAGTCGTCGATTTCATCTGGACTTTTCGGCTGATTTTCATACCACTAGACTAAAATGGATTGAAATCCGTATTTTCGGACCAGACGATTGCTAGTGTTTGAAATTTGACATGGAAACCGAAATACAGTTATAAATTTAGAAGAAGAATGCTATAACGGTCTCTCAGTCGTCGATTTCATCTGGACTTTTCAGGCGATTATTTTACCCTAAAAAAAAAAGGACCGAAATTTATATTTTTGGACCAGACGATGGCAAGTGTTTGAAATCTGGAGCAGAACCTAAAAACCAGTAATAAATTTTGGAGAAGAATGCTATCAAGGTCTCCTGGTCTTCGAATTCATCTAGACTTTTCGGGTGATTTCGTACCACCCGACAAAAACTGGACCGAAACCGTATAAATTTTGGAGAAGAATGCTATAAGGGTCTCTCGATTCTCAATTTCTTCTTGACTTTTTAGGTGATTTTTGTACCCCTCGACAAAAATGGAGTAAAATCTGTATTTTCTGACCAGCTTGGGCTAGTGTTTGAAATCTTGCGCGGAACTCGAGACACAATTATAAATTTTTGAGAAGAATGCTATAATGGTCTCCTGGTCTTATCTGAACTTTTTGGGCGATTTTCATACCATCCAACTAAAATGGACCGAAATCCGTATTTTCGAAAAAGACTATGGCTAGTGTTTGAAATCTAACGCAAAATCCGAAACACAGTTATAAATTTTGAAGAATGATATAAGAGTCTGCTGGTCCTAGATTTCATCTGGACTTCTCGGGCGACTTTCGTACCACACGACTAAAATGGACTGAAATCCGTATTTTTGAAAAAGA
>NC_021162.2:14802684-14805919 GCF_000331145.2 Cicer arietinum | reverse complement strand
TTTTGGAGAAGAATGCTATAAGGGTCTCCCGGTCCTCGATGGTTAGTGTTTGAAATATGACATGGAACCCGAAATACAGTTATAAATTTAGAATAAGAATGCTATAAGGGTCTCTCGGTCGTCGATTACATCTGGACTTTTCGAGCGATGTTCGTACCCCTCTACAAAAATGGACCAAAATCTATATTTTCGGACCAGACGATGGATAGTTTTTGAATCTAGCGCGGAACTCAAAACACAAATATAAATTTAGGAGAAGAATACTATAAGGGTTTCTCGGCCCTCGATTTCATCTGGACTTTTTAGGCGATTTTCTTACCCCTTAACAAAAAGGACTGTAATCTATATTTCCGGACCACACGATGACAAGTGTTTAAAATCTAGCGCGGAACCTAAAACCTAGTAATAAATTTTGGAGAAGAATGCTATCAGGGTCTTCCGGTCCTTGATTTCATCTGGACTTTTCGGGTGATTTTCGTACCACCCTAGAAAAACGGCCGTAAGTGTTTGAAATCTGTTGCAGAACCCAAAACACAATTATAAACTTTGGAGAAGTATGCTATAAAGGTCTCTAGGTCTTCGATTTCATCTGGACTTTTTGGAGGATTTTCGTACCACCCTACAAAAATGAACCAAAATCTGTATTTGCGAACAAAACGATGGTTGGTGTTTGAAATCTGACGGGAAACTCGAAAACAGTTATAAATTTTGGAGAAGAATTCTATAAGGGTCTCATGGTCCTCGATTTCATCTGGACTTTTCGGACAATTTTCATACCACTTGACTAAAATGGACCGAAATCCGTATTTTCGAACAAGACTATGGCTAGTGTTTGAAATTAACCCCAAACCCGAAACACAGTTATAAATTTGGGAGAAGAATTCTATAAGGGTTTCTCGGTTCTTGATTTTATCTGCACTTTTTGGGCGATTTTCGTACCCCTCGACAAAAATGGACCAAAATATGTATTTTTTGGATCAAACGATGGCTAGTGTTTGAATTTTGACGTGGAACCCCGAAACCTAATTATAAGTTTTGGAGAAGAATGTTGAAAATAATGACCTCTATTGTCTAAACAGGTATATGACAGTTTTTAAAAAATGCAACAAGATTGATAATCAATTTAACAAAAGAACACTTTTATTAAACTAATGATCAATCACGGTCCCAAGGAATTGTTTCTAAGCGAAGGTTCACACTTGCATGTATTGACTAATTACTAGTCCAGCATATACAGTAATTGTTCTTCAAATTAATCAAGATACAAACATGCCAATTTAACCATTCAAGCAATATCAATGAAAACAGAATACGTCTATAGCATGCAATCAAGATTAATCATACAATCATACAATGATACAATGCAAGATGGAAATAAAGAGTAAGGGATAGAGAGTAGTGCACCGCGATTTTATACTGGTTCAGCCGTCTATCTGACGGCCTACGTCCAGTCCCGAAATTAAACGATTTCGGCCTTTTCAATAGAATCTTCTAGAGTGTTTTACAGATCTTCCAGCTCTCCCGGCCTATCAATCTTAAAACTCTCTCTCTATTCTATTTCGCAACCACTGTATCCCAGAGTTTCTCTACAAACTCTTCCAAGATCACAGTAAAGCTTCTTCTTGATGAGCCCTCTCAACAATGAAGATAACTACCAGTTTCACTACTGGATTTTTCTCAGTTCTTTCTTTACAAAATCTTTGTTACAGAAAATATAAAAGATATACAGAATTTGTCTCAATCACTAGCAATGAATCTCACACAAGAAGTTGTTTGCCCATTTGAGTGTTTGTGAGATCTTTCTCTTTTTCTCTCAAGAAGTCTTTTTCAGCTTTCTATTGATTATGAATAATCGTTGGTTCTGGGTCTGAAAAAGCAATATCAAAGGTTATTCAAAATGTTATGAAAGTTATTCAAAATGTTATCAAAGTTCTTAGAGAAAGTGATTGAAAATCGTCTATATAGTTTCTGAAAAACAACATATAAATCGATTTCCCAATCGATTCATTAATATAATAAAACAGCCTCAATCGATTTCCCAATCGATTATCGCAAGTCTTGGTTTTCTTGAATCTTGAAACTACATAAACTAATCGATTACCTAATCGATTATTTTAATACACTTTTCAGAAAATTTTGTGTAGTTTATTTTTGAATCGATTGCATAATCGATTTCAGGTGTTTTGTTCCAACAACGAGATCAAAACAATCGATTACTCAGTCGATTCATTAAGTCACATAATCGATTCATTAATACACATAATCGATTTGGCCATATACTAAGTGTTCCCTGTAACTTAAATTTTTGTTTCATTCGATTTGCCAATCGATTTGGTTTAATACAGGAATTTAGCTTATTTCAAGTAAATCAATGTGCCAATCGGTTAAGTGTTATGTTTCTGAAAAAAGTGATTTTACCAGTTGGTTCATTTCAATCGATTGCCTAATCGATTGATACCAAACTTGTTACAATTGAATTTTTCACAATGGATTGTCCAATCGATTGTGTTTGTCACAGACCATGTTCCTTATGAAATCTTATTTACGAAATTGATTTGCCAATTGCTTAGCTTATTAAATGGCTTGGCCCTGTGACTTGCACAATCGATTTGTCAATCGATTTATCCAATCAGCTTTAGTCTTTGTGATTTGAACAATCGATATGCCAATCGATTAGCTTGCTAAAAGGCTTGCCTCTGACTTGCACAATTTTTATCAATGATTGTGCCAGTCGATTGCCTAATCGATTGTTTAATCACAGACTACACATTTTCGTACAACCCTTTTACAGAATCGTTTTCCTAATCGATTTGCTCAGTAAATTTTCCAACTTTTGTTGATTCCTTGAGTTCCAAGCGATTGTCTCAAGTATGTAGGGTTGAGTTGTTGTTCCTGAAATCTTACTCAGTTAAAATGTTAGATTTATCACATGATGTATGAACATTGTATGTTTGTTAATTATGTCAAAATTAGGATTAAGGGGACTTAAGTCCAACAAAGAATGCTATAAGGGTCTCCCAGTCCTTGATTTCATCTGGACTTTTCGAGGAATTTTCGTACAACCCGACCAAAATGGACCGAAATCCGTATTTTCGGAATAGACAATGGCTAGTGTTTGAAATTTGACACGGAACCCGAAACACTTTTATAAATTTTGGAGAAGAATGCTATAAGGGTCTCTAGGTCCTTGATTTGATCTGGACTTTTATGGCGATTTTCGTACCATATGGCCAAA